>NC_079431.1:17854465-18154465 GCF_026213295.1 Gadus chalcogrammus
ACTTCAACAGTCTTGACCTTCTGTCCAGAGGTGCAGTAAGCGGACTCGGTGTTGGCTTGTATCCACTAACATCGAGGTGAGCAGATCACTGGAGCGTGTGGCATATTAAACGGGATCCACTCACACAACCTGCAACTTCTCCGCCATGAACTACACTACCTTATACCAGGTTCCCTGTCGCTCTGGGCTGCCCGGGTTGAAGGTACAGCCAGCCTCCATTACATGCTCCATTGGACAATCCACAGCATATCACACACTGCTTCTAATGATAATGAAGGGAAAACAAGGGGCGGTGGTGGGGGACTTCTGTCACTCGCTCCGTCTTTTGCCCTCTTTCCAATTTAGTTCTCTCTCTCTCTCCTTCTCTCTCTCGCTCTCCTCTCTCTCTCTCTTCTCTCTCCTCTCTCTCTCTCTCTCCTCTCCTCTCTCTCCTCACTCTCTCTCTCTCTCTCTCTCTCCTTTCTGCTCATTCTCCATTTCTCTCTCGGCCCCGCCTGCTTGCTCCCTCTCCCTCTCTTTCCCTCCTTCTCCCTCTCCCTCCCTTTCCCTCTCTGTCCCTCCTTCTCCTCACCTCTCGGCAAACAGTTTCTGACTCCTAATAAACCATCAAATGCACTCGCCAAGGCACTCGCATACAAATCAGTTCAGGCGCAGCCTGCTCACGCCCATTTCACCGGGGGCCCTGCTGCAATCTCTGATGATCACATTAAAAGGCAACAAAAAGAGAAGGCAACAAAGTGGATGCATCAACAACTGTAGCCTAACGGCGTGAATATTTGTATCACTTGGCCTTGGACACGAGTGCTCACCGATGACGGCATGGGTTATTCCAGGTCGATGTTAAATGTGTCCGCATTGGATACAATTTGAGTTAAACAGCGAGTGCACGTGGAATGCGTGCAGTTGCACATGACGTGTTCGCACACACAGCGAGCCAGTCGGTGGTTATGTTTGCACCGTCCCGGAGGCACCGCCATTGAATGCTTGACGGAATTGGTTCTCTTGAGCTCTAACAATCACTTTGATTGGTACTCAACCTGGATATTTTCTCTGCTTTTCTTTTCTATCCCGGGAGGTTGGAGATCAGAGCAGGGGTCGCCGGACAAGGACCCATGAAACTCGAGTCAAGGACTGGTAAACAAACTGTGTTACAGCCATGCAAGCCATTCCAATCTGTACTTTGAGCCTGATTGCTACTATTGAGAAATAAACAAATAGGATTAAGATGCAACCTACATTTTGTGTCGCCAAAAAAACAAGCTTAAAGTTAAGAAAGTCTAATTATATACAGAGGCATATTACATAATCAAACACATTAAAATAATCATCTTTTGTGCCTCATCTAGGGCTCGCATCACTTAGAGGATTTAATCAGTTTGGCGGCCCCTGTGCTCATTATTATTCAGGGCTGGTTTAAAACAAACGGGCCATTACACTTATCCATTAAAAGTGCCTTTTAGAATTTCAATATTTGTACCACTGGGCCAGTTATGCAAGTAAATCTTGTCCTAACTCAAAGAGATATCCCACCGTAACGATGGAAGTCTGCTCAGTCAACTTTCTTTCCCCTTTACATTTCTCTACTAGTACACCAAACACAACTGCATTTCAAAAAGTATGCAGATTATTTTTAGTGAAAAGAAAACCTCTATGAAACTGACTAATGAAATTGTTGTTGGAAATTACTTCTTGGGTTTGTTTAGAAAGAAATCTATTGTCAGTATTATAGAGGCAGTGCACAGTTCTCTGCCTTTCTTCACTGGTATTATTATTCACACAAAACCATCATGGAAAACGTGAACGTTGAATGAACGGAATATTGACTTGTTGTTGACAGTTAAGACCGCCTCAATTGTCGGCAGAGAGATGCATGGAAGAATGTCTGTTTATACCTATAATGGCGGTGCATTTTGGGAATATATCTAAACAAACTGCATGGAGGAAAGCTCTGATTATGGGGTTCTGTTCCCACAATGAATGATAAACTAAAAGAATGACCGCAAACTTTGTTTGTTATGAACAGAGGAGAGGAATTGATCGATATCAGGGGTTGGTGTGTAACATGCTGTTGGTTCCTTTGTTTTATCTATATTCATATCATAATTACCATCTCAATATTTCCATTGCACTCACGGTGATACATTCTTCGATTTTCATTTTTATTTATAACACCCGATAGAGTTTGATTCATTAACTCACTGTTGGCACCGTTTCCCTCTTCCTGTCTGATGTTAAACTCAAATGTAAAAATAAAGAAACATTTGGGTGTTGCTGTCAATATTGGCCGTAGAACAGACAAGTTGCCCCCTCTCACATCCTGTGCCTGAACTACATTTTGAACACGACCCAGGTCCAAAACGAGGTCTCATCTATGATGTATCCGCCACATGTTCAGTGGAGAGTTATCAGTCGGGGAAGATGTGCATTGCGAACTGGCCAAGTGTGAAGAGCTAAGCGTCGCTGGCTGCCAAGTGACTGCTAGCTTGGCGCAGTGCTGCTTGCTCGGTGTGGCACATTAGTGTGTAGCGCTGGGGCTCTCAGGCTGGAGATTCTTTACTCAGTCGCCCCCAATATTTTATGGTTGGAGGTTACACACTGGAGGGTTTTCAGTTTGGCTGTGGGTTAGGATACACTGAGCAGCCTACCCTTGGGGGTTAGGGGGGAGCATATTTGCATCAGGCTGTGTTAAGACAAGCGGTTTTCTGTCATGGGGAACTCAAACATTTTGTGTGAAGGTAAGATATCGAAGGCCTTATGAAGTTTGAAAGGGAGTATTGGGAAAACAACACAGTGACGATAACTGCCGATGATAAAAAAAAATTCTCAGACGTGAAATGTCTATGCCGATAAAGAATGGCATAACCGCCCCCCCTCAGAAACAGCGTGGAATGATGCAATTCAATATACTGACAAGTAACCATTTTATAACTTTTATATCAATGATGTACTTATTTTCCATGTATTTAGATTTTATTTATAAATACTACGTATGTTTATATATATACAGTAAATCTATTCGGTGTTGTATACAATGTAGGCCAGTATGTCCCAAATCTGAAGGGTAACTTCAATACATTTTCACTAGTCAGCCTGTTTGTTATCAACTGTTATTCAGGCAAGGCATCATCCACCATTATCTGCTATCCATGGTGCTGAATACCATAATTGTTTCCTGAACTCTGAGGGCCCTATCTTATATCCAGCGCAATTGACTTTCTACACTGACGCATGTGTCGTTGCTAGTTTGCAACTGGCAAAGAGCGTTCTTTTCCCTCCACCGCCATGCGTCGATAAATTAGGGAATGATCTTGCACCCCAAGGGGCGGTTCGGCAAAAGGAGGAGGCCTGTTCTGGCGCAAAGTTCCCTGGTGCTATTTTGCAGTTTCAGAAAACAATTCCGCCACAAACCAGGAAATACCTGGTTTAAAGTCAGTGTTGCATTTTTCAGATGCTATTTTAAAGGTGCATGTATAATGTTGCTTGTGGACCTCGCAGACACACTTTGCTTCCCTCATCTACCTAGCCACACATTCTTGGTAAATTATTTGGGAAAGAACGGCTGATAATAAGTTTAACTTTTAAATCAATGCATCTGCAAACACCGTACAGCAAACACATAGGTATTTTCTCGATTTTCTCGAGTATTTGATCGATCGTGAGAAAACATTGTTTTACCGCGAGTGAGTGTTAAAAAGAATGAATGAATGCGGGCGAGCGTGTACATGTGTAAAATAATTAATGAATGCGGGCGTGTGTGTGCGTCCATCTGTTTAAACACACGCAAACTAAACACGTAACGCATAATACAGTCCATGGCAATGTATATTAACGGGGGGAAACATGCATATTAGGAACACAATAACGATAATGCATGCAATACTGGTAAGAAACGATGTTTGTTAATGTATTGCGTATATCATTAAATAGAACCAATTACCACATCATATGTGTGTTAAGTTTTCTTTGGCGAAATTCATTTGAGGATTCATTTTTTTGAAGTTGTGGAAGAAAACGCTATTCCATGTGTGAATTAGGCCATATTATAAACTGAGCCATTTGAAGTTCAAAATTCATGTGGTCATCTGTCTAATTGGAGACTGCAAACGCGCTGTCAAAATATCAACTTGTCAGATTCAAATGCGCTCATGGTTCTTAAAGGGGATGGGAGATGTCACTCTCATTGGTTTATTGCACGTTACGCCCAAACCACACCTACGAGTAATTAAGCTACTTCAGACACCCCTTTTTATATTTGTGCCAGGCGCAAGAGTCATTTATCCGCCGGTAAAATAGCAACATCGCCATAGAACTGCCCACAAAGCTACTTGTGTTTGGCGCTTCCCACTTGCATTTCAGACCGTTAAAAGAGGGCCCGGTGTCTATTAAAGCAACATTGATGTTGGTATTTTTTTTTCCCAATAAACTAAATCTCATACCTATCTATATATTCTTCTTTCTTTCATGTCACGATGTGATACCATGGGTCAACTGTGTCAAGAAGGCCAAGTGAAATAAGTTTAGGAGCGAAAACAAAACTGTACGTGTCTAATTCAGACTATATGTATGAGAGGTGTCTCGTATAGGAATTAACCAAATGAGTTGTCTGTATGACAATAGATCGATGTAGTGCTGCTAACAGGCTGCTGCTGCTGCTGCAACAAAAGTCTAGAGTTGGAGTTCACGCTTATATATTATATATTATGATGTATTTATTTTGATTTATTTTTAACACGCTCTAGTACTGTATACACAGGGCAGGAATGTGTGGTGGAGAGGAAACTCCCAGTCCAAAGGTACAATCCCAACATAATGAGACTTGAACTTTACATAACCACATGCTAACACAGGAACCTGATCAATATTTGTTGATTCCGAGCATTCGATGTCTCCTCATATAGTCAATAATGCAATAACTTAAAGCATATTGTCATCTTAACGAGGAGAACAATCTCAACCCAACACACCATTTACTTTAGTTACTCAACTGCAAGTGAACCCCCTGTTTCATCTTGAATTATGAGCAACTATCCTTTATTTTAAATGTGGTTAAAACACTGAGCGTGAGCGTAGCTTCTTGGCGTCAGTGAACTGTAAAGTTACACAAAGAATGCAACTTAAGTTTGGAGCAGTGAATGGAAAATTCACAAACCGAGCCTGGCAAAAACATACAATTTTACGAAAAAATAATAATCGCACAATGGCATATATTACTATTTTCCGGATCATATTTGACATAGACGGTGGAGAGGCCTGAAGAGAATAGCTTTTCTTTTTGGTTGGGTACTTTCAAAATCTATCTTACTCATGCTAGTTTCTCCAAATTGCCTAACTGGCTTTAGCGTCAAATCCTGTGGCTAAAAACACCAGTGTCAGTTTTTCCTAATGGCATTAGCTGGGACGTGACCCTGCGACATCCGAATTCCCCTATTGACCACTTGACAGACTGACTCCTGTCTGATTGGCTAATTGCTTTGACCTTAATTCCCACTCCTGTGTCAGAGTATGGGGCATGGCATTTGGATGCAGCAAACAAAGGAAGCGTGTTTTATTAGCGGTGAACCTCTGTGGATCACAGCACACAAAGACCCTTGATCACCGTGGTTCAGGAATCCGACATAGTTGGATAAAATCATAATCACAATAATTATGGTAATGACAGAAAGCTTTCAACACAATTAGTGCTTTACCCGTTTATAGCCATGTTTACCATCAACGTGATTGAGGGATTGTGACAAGATGACAAAAAGAAAGGCATTTACATAGTTTGCATAAGCTACGACACCCATGTTAATGGATATGGGTATTCATAAAGATTGTTTTCGCTGCCAACTATCGTAGAACAGGCTCAAGTGGAACTTTTTTTAATAAGTGTAACAAAAAAATGACACAAAAAGGGTTTGAGTCGCCTTGTCGCATCAAGACCCTGTTGTGCACACACACTAGGGGTTGTGCGCACACACACCTACACACACACACACACACACACACAAACACACATACACACACAAACACACACACAAACTATCCACAGAAAGCTGCTTCTCGTCTTCTGCTGTGTCCTCGCCGGCTTTCTGCTTTCATCCTTGCGCTGCTGATACGCTGAGCCATCACGGCTTCATGCAGCCTCTTTCTTTCAACACCCCCCCCCCCCACCTTGCGTTCCAACGCCTCTTCATCTCGGAGACGTCCAACGCTGCCGTCTTTCTTCCCAATCCAAAGGAGGGGAGGGGGTGCGGCGGTTGGGGGGGGGGGGGAGGGGAGTGGGGGGGTTTCTTGATTTGACGGCGTCTGTAAGAAGAGAATGTGGAAGGGATGAAAAACGGAAGCACAAAGTGTCTGGCTGATCACAAGGCTGCCATCAGTGGAGAGGGAGAGAGAGACAGAGACAGAGACAGAGACAGAGACAGAGACAGAGAGAGAGAGAGAGACGAAGGGAGACAGAGAGGGCCCGGCACCCCGTGTATCTGTGACATTAAGGATTAGTAGCACAGCGCCGCTGCTGCTCTGCTCTCCACAAGGCCAGCACTTGTTAATCTCTTTTCAGCTTACATCACTTACTCCTCACCCTCCCTCTCTCTCTTTCTCTTTTTCTCCCTGTTTCTCCTTCTTTTGATGCCTCTCCTTCTCTGTGTCCTCCATCCCTCCCTGCCTCTCCCTTTCTGATTCTCTCCATCTCTGTCTCACTTTCTCTACATTCAGGCCCCCTCTGTCTTTTTTTTCATCATTTTTATGATTCTCTTTCCCCCTATCCGATTGCTCTTTCGCTCTCGTCCTCCATCTTTGCGTCTTTATCCATCTTTCCGCATCTCTCTCTCTCTTTCTCTCACTCTCTCTTTGTCTCTTACCCTTCGTTCTCGCTGGCCGCTTTCTCGGCAGCACACTTTAATCGTTTTGACCAAGCAATCGAGGGACAAAGTCTGTACTTTCTGGCTAACTGCTGTGAGAGCCCAGTTGGGTTAGCAGTGTGGAGGTTAACTGGTTCTCCTGGAGTTAGCAGGGTGGAGGGCAACTATGCAGAGGTTTTGAAAGGGGTTCAAAGGGTTGAGGTTCTCCTAACAGGGTGGATGTCAACTGTGTAGAGGTTCTCCTGGGGTTAGCAGGGTGGAGGTTCTCCTGGTGTTAACAGGGTGGAGGTTCTCCTGGGGTTAACAGGGTGGAGGTCAACGGTATGGAGGTTCTCCTGGGGTTAGCAGGGTGGAGGTCAACTGTATGGAGGTTTTCCTGGGGTTAGCAGGGTGGAGGTCAACGGTATGGAGGTTCTCCTGGGGTTAGCAGGGTGGAGGTCAACTGTATCGAGGTTTTCCTGGGGTTAGCAGGGCGGAGGTTCTCCTGGGGTTAGCAGGGCGGAGGTTCTCCTGGGGTTAGCAGGGCGGAGGTTCTCCTGGGGTTAACAGGCTGGAGGTTCTCCTGGGGTTAGCAGGGTGGAGGTTCTCTTGGGGTTAGCAGGGTGGAGGTCAACTGTATGGAGGTTCTCCTGGGGTTAGCAGGGCGGAGGTTCTCCTAGGGTTAGCAGGGCGGAGGTTCTCCTGGGGTTAACAGGCTGGAGGTTCTCCCGGGGTTAGCAGGGTGGAGGTTCTCTTGGGGTTAGCAGGGTGGAGGTTCTCCTGGGGTTAGCAGGGTGGAGGTCAACTGTGAGGAGGTTCTCCTGAGGTTAAGACGAAAAGAGATTTTGCTCAAACGTACATTTTTCTTACACAGATTGGGGGGAAGTGGAGGGGGAAATGGAGGACAGGGGTGTGGATTAAGAAGAAAAAAGCCCATGCATGAATTCTCTTCCTCTACTCGTGCTAGTCTTGTTCTTCCACCTGGCCGAGAGGAGTCCAGTGCGGTTGAGGCGTGTTCCTGTCATGCGTAGACATTTTGGCTGAAAGGTGCTTAATTGATTTGTATGTTGTTGCGTCTCAAGGATTAGGATTTCTTATCTTGTCTCCTTCTATCGTATCTTATCGTGCAGATGTTAAGGCAGCACTATAAGGTATTTTTTTGGTCTGTTTTGGCCTTCTGTCAACACAAAGCTGACATTTACCACCGCCGTAAACCAAGCTTTTTGAAAGCAGTCTTCAGAGCCGATGAAAAGTGGTTGAGGGAGCGGGAAGGACATACATTTCATAAACGATGGCAGGCTTGTCTGCTAATGTGACTGAGAGAAGTCATGCGTTTTTGCCAGCTTGGGTGGACGTTTCGAAAAATGCCTGTGAAAACGCGTAGATGGAACATCTTTTACGCAGAAATAGCATTTTGCCGCTTATCCGTCATGAGTGCGTGTGAGTGAGTGTGACTGGTTGCATTTCTGATACCAAGCGGCTAAAATGCTCTGATTTCCAACATGGTGCCGCCTAAGGATGGTTGAACTTTTAATGCCTAGCATTGGAAATCTCCTCATTAACGAGATGAGTAATGGTGAGATGACCAAACGCCCATCTGGACATAATTCTCCATTAGTTTAATTATACACCAGAGTGTTAATCACAAATAATGGCCTCCTTGAAATACCGTCCTCTCAAACAAAGCGGGGAACAGGTGAGCAGACAGAAAACAACCCAGCATGCACCTGGTCCTCCGTCGCCCTACCGGCGGCTCCCAAAGACTTAGCTCCTAATTGACATAACGAGGTTGACACACTGTCAATGATTAATTAATGGCATTGGAAACGGAGGTAATTGTCTCTGAAATGCATCCGCCACATTCTTTATTTCATCCGTACACATGAGTTGGCAACATGAATGGTTTTGTTATTGAGACGGTCGCTACATGTGGTGGCACCATCTGAGGCTTTTTGTGGAGTTTAGTTTTTTGCTTATATTTTTAACAAATTGGTATTCTTTTTTAATGATAGGCAAACACCGGACAAACAAAGTGGACAAAAGGAAACCACCAGCATTGCATCAAAGAGCATCTAAATGCAATCCATGCTGTTACCTCACAGCATGGCAATGGCAGCTAAACACTTCCCTCGGTAGGGTGTTCACTGGTTCATGGTGATTTAAACAAACAAAGGACACATACACACCATAGTGCAGGTTTTACAATGTCCTGCACTGTTAAAGTGACAAATAGTCCCCCCACAAGAGCAACCGAATCAACCACATGGCTGGGTACTGGATACTGGTAATCTGGGAATCAAATTGAGCTTAGGCATTGAGTTTAAAGTGAATAGTTAGGTAAAAGGAACCTTATTGGTATAGACTCACAAACCAATGGGCACCTCCTGTCCCTCCACACCAGCCAGCTCTTGGGGGACCCTTTGGCAGTGCCATCTGAGTCGTTGCCATAGCATTGTACGTTCAATCAGGAGTGACTGGTATTCAAAATGAACCACAGCATTTATTTAAACACATTTGTCGATTAGACACATCATCCAATTATTCTTCATGGAGACAGTGGATCTATGAAGTATGCCAGGATATGATTCCCCCCTGATGGTTTCTAGAGCTGGTGGTGGTGAGACTGTGGATGGAGTGCCTCGGCTCTGGAAGACGTAATCTCTTTCTCAGCACACAGGGGGAGTTTAATCCCGGAGGTGAAGGGGATGGAGGAGGAGGGCTGCGACGAGTCACAATGAAAACAACAGACAAGCAACAAGCATGAATGACAGCTGTTGATATAGTGTGTGAGTTGGTGCGCAATTGTACTCCAGTGAATGCATGAGGTCCTGACTGGTTGAGAGATGAAGGGGAGGGGCCAGCGATGACGAGTGGGATTTTAGAATGGAAGGGGAATGTCGTCTTCCTGATTTAACTTTTGATTTAGCAACGTTTGTTCTTGATGTTGTTGTTGTTGTTGTTGTTGTCGTTGCTATTGTGTGTCACAACTAAATCCTATGGATCAGTGTTAATAGATTTGTGTCTTTCTGTAGCTTGGGATTTATCAGTGATTTCAATCAATTTAAACACCAATTTGGCCCTTCGGTGGTTTTAAACCATTGCCAGCTATTTTGTTAAAATTTTAGGGAGATGTTTTTGAAGAAGACAGAAGGCAAGACAAACATAGAGCATATTTAATTAATGTGCTTTTTCCTCTATTCTCTTTCTTTCTTTGTTGAATTGGTTTATTTGTGTTCCCCTCTTTCCTTTTTCATTGTATTCATTTATCTGTTCATCTCTTTTCTTTAACCGCTTTCCTTCATTTGTATTTTCTTTCCTGCCTTCCATTGCCATCCACAGCAGATGGAGGATGATCTCAAAGGTTTCTGTTGTTCAAACCTTCCTTCAACTCACAACTTTATGCAAAGCCAACTTTAAGCAGAAGGAACCCTTCAAATGCTTAAAGACATCGGCGGCGCCAGCTGCCCTGACAGCTTAATACGTTTCAATTAATTCAACATTTTGGGTGGAACCAGAAACCAGTTTCCATCTCTCTCTCCCTCTTCTCTGAACACAAAACAAAAAGAGATTCTCTCCTCATTCTGGCGTTTGATAGCGAGAAGGAGCAGCTCCATCTGTGTCCGTTGCCACCAAGCATGCGGCTAATTAGGTGTCACTTTGAATATCGCCGTCCGCGTGCTGCTTATAAGGAAGCTCCGGGACAAGGGGGGGTGGTGGAAGAATAGAGAAGCATTTTACTCCGCAGGCGCACACATCATCAATCTTGATTTGAGAGGCTCGACTCTGGAGGGTGTTAGGGATGAAAGGGGAGGAGGGGAGGTGTGTGTGTGTGTGTGTGTGTGTGTGTGTGTGTGTGTGTGTGTGTTGGTGTGTGTTGTGGGTGTGTGTGTGTGTGTGTGTGTGTGTGTGTGTGTGTGTGTGTGTGTGTGTGTGTGTGTGTAGGCTACTTGTGGACATTGAAGTGCCAGCATGGACTCCGGCCCCAACCCTGTGACGCTCCCCTGGGGGCCTTGGGAACGAGCCCTGCTTTAGGGTAAATAATCTGTGTGTTTGATCCCAAATTATGTGTCTTTGTGTGTGTGTGTGTGTGTGTGTGTGTGTGTGTGTGTGTGTGTGTGTGTGTGTGTGTGTGTGTGTGTGTGTGTGTGTGAGAGAGCATAGGCTCCGCTGGCTGCACGGGCATCAAACACACGGACCTCTGGAGGTCTGGAGGTGATTAGATGCGTTTCATAGCCCTTTAATGCCCTGGCTCTTGATCTCTCTCTCTCTCTCTCTCTCTCTCTCTCTCTCTCTCTCTCTCTCTCTCTCTCTCTCTCTCTCTCTCTCTCTCTCTCTCGTCACTGCTCGCTCTGTCCTAGCCTTTCTCTCTCTTTGGTCTATATCAATCTCTCTCTGTCTTTCTCTCTCTCGCTCTGCCCCTCTCTCTCTCTCTCTCTCTCTCTCTCTCTCTCTCTCTCTCTCTCTCTCTCTCTCTCTCTCTCTCTCTCTCTCTCTCTCTCTCTCACCAATTTCCATGACCGCTATTGTCGATTCAAATATTTGAAGGAGACATATTATTCCACCAGGTGTGAGGGTGATTAGCCATTACAAGCCGTTTTGAAAATCAACGTCTTCTGACATCACTAGTGGGCATGGCCACCTAGATGGGTGCTAGACAGCTAGACTCAGATTTTCAAAACGGACTAATCTCATTCACACCTGGTGGTAAAATATGTCCCCTTTAAGCGTAAAATGTAATAGCTGATATTTCTTGATCCATTTTGGAAGGGGTGTGAGGGACAAAGCTGAAGGTGCAACCTGTCGGCTTGCCACCTTCCTGGTACGAGAGCCGCCATATAAACACAGCAGCTGACAACAGTGTTCAATTCAGAAAAGCAGAGTAAGACATTTACTGAACTCCCGGACTCCCGACTCCCTGAAAAACTCTCCTTTCTTCTGCTATCAATCACTTAGTGACTGGCACAAGTGGTGACCTTCATTAATCACACACACAGACACTCACACACGCACACACACAGATATACACGCACACACATATGCATGCACACTCTCACACACAAACACACAAACACACACACGCACATACACACACACACACACACACACACCCATTAACATGCAAACAAACCCCCCCACACACACACACACACAAACATAGCAACACTTACACATAGAAACACAAAAACACACACAGAGCATCATACATGTGATTACACACACACAAACATCAGGGATATACAAAGAAACATGCATGTCACCAATCACATACACACTGACACATGCACACACACACGCACACATCAACACACACACACACACACACCAACACTGCAATCTACCTGATTTGCTGGCGAGACCCTCCCTGATTTCTAGTGATTAACTCCAACAGGCATTAAAGGGAGGGAGTTCTGTCGAAGGCGAATCTTCTGCACCATTTAACAGCATAATGACAGAGGTTTTTATGATGTCTTTGTTGAAAGGCGACCTTGGCTCTCGTCGTCAAGGTGTTTGCTGTTCCCGAGACCAAGGCTACTTGAGATTAATTACGCTGACAGTGCATTCAAAGTGCCCTGTTTTCACAATGCAATGCGCCAGTGCATACTTCATCTTGGCCTACAGGTATATGTCTCCTTGCACAGAACAGTACATTGTAAGAAATACGTCATTTGGAAGGAATAGGTCATTTGCATTGCATACGTCTTTTAACAACACCAAGACAACCAACAAACCTGCAGAAATGATCAAGAATATAGGATAATTTCAAAAGGTACTGGGTTTGAGTCCAAATGTCTACAGTCCACTCTTGGCAAGAGTAAGACGCCCTTACCCCTAACTGCTCATTTATGACATATTACATATATGCATTGTATTTAACATATATATTTCACTATAAGTCGCTCTGGATAAAAGTATCAACTCAATTAATGCTGAAGGCTGAATTAATATTGATTACATGTTAACCACTCCACCGACCGACTGCTACACACCCCAACACATCCTTCCCCTGACTCTAATTGGACTCGATAAGCACAGTTTATCGTACATGACTTTATCAGGAATATTTATGTCTGCAATAAGCTTAATAATAGGGATGAAGAAAATATCTCTGTGGAACTTTGACAAGATTAATCACTCCACTGCTTGCATGGCCAATAAATCAGCATCTCTGACCTTGGAAATAAAGCCGGGAATGTATTGATTAATTAATATCGCTGCTCTCTAGGTGATCTCATGAACTGAAGAGGACGTTTCTATCAGGTTCCTGGAGGTTTCGGTAATCAGACTCTGAATTCTTACTCGTCGTCATTCAAATATTTAAAGCATGTGTACGCCATATGCACAAACATGCACATACATAACCACACACATAAACACAAAAAAAATGACACATAAAAATACACTTAACCTGGAAATCCACACAACACACAGAGATACACACACACACACACACACGTAAAATGACAAACAGAAACAACATAATAATTGACAAGACACCAGTAATAATATTAACTTCTTCTAAGAAAGAAAAAGTACATCCACCTAAGTTTCCGGGTTGTACTTGGCGAACATATTATTTTGGTCCTTGTGTTCTGTGCTGGAGCGCCCATTAATAATGGACCCCTTGCCACAGGTGAAGTACCAGGGTCTCCCAGTGCGTCAGTCTGCCATGACGGCTCTGGAGTCCCTGGGGTTTCCCTGACACCCCATCCCTCAGAGACTGGCGCTGGAGCATCTGCTCCAAAATCAATCGCTCCAGGATGGAGGCTGCCAGCTGAATGATGAAACCATGTCCCGGCCAATACAACATGGCATGGGATCCTGCTGGAACAACCTGTCCTCCAAGGTTTCTCTTTGCTACAGTGTGTGTATACATGTGTGTGTGTCTGTGTCAGTGGAGTGTGCGTGTGCGTGTGCGTGTGTGTGTGTGTGTGTGTGTGTGTGTGTGTGTGTGTGTGTGTGTGAGTGTTGGGGGGGGGGGGGGGGGGGGGGTTGTTCAACAGAGATTAATGAAAGCCAGAGAGGCAGGAATGAAAGAAAAAAAAAGATTTGGTCACTTGAAGCGCAGTAAGAAAGCAAATTAGCAAAGTTAAGCTGACATTTGAGAAGCAGTGTAAATACACATACTAACCCATTCTAGACTCAGAAAGCTAACATTTCATATAATAAAGTAGCCCAACTATGAGGTAAAACACTGAGAGGAAATTCATTCAAATGAGCTGAGCACAGCAATGTTTAATGACATTATAAAGATTCCTACTTGGATACTCAATGAAACATGAATTGTTGCTGTCGGATGCTTTTCATATGTCTCTCTAAACAACAAAGAATAACAGCTTCAGGTGTGCAGCAAAGTAGCGATGGCTATGTATATGCACTTACGCCTTTACTATGCTGTAGAAAGATGAAAGATGTAGTGATCATTAAAGGGAAACTTCACCCATTTCCATTAAGCTTTCTATCGTTAGAAACCCACTCATATTTTTGAATGGTCGTGCATCATTCCCTTATTTTCTGGAGAGACTGGAGACACCCGTATCGATCTCCAACACTTCCTGTTTAAGATGACGCAATATGACGATTTTTGCTTAGAAGTAAATAGGAAGTGTAAGAGGGGAGGATTCTCGTAAGACTACAAGCACTAGTCCCACCCCTCTATAGGGTGTGGGACCCACTGACGCTACAGACCCATTAGAGCAGTGCAAGTGGGTGGGAATTCACTCTTGCGGTATCAGCTTGGTAGATGGAACAGCGAGGTGTCCGATAGGCGGAGATCTAGATAAGCGGGAGTGGTCAGCGAAGCTGGGCATCGTGGTGCATGGTGGGAGTTGTTGTCTTCAATCCACAAGCGCCAAAAAGTCACTTTCTACTTTTTCTCGGTCAAGACGGCACCAAATTATTTTATTTTATTATTCGACTACATATAGGACCCAATTTCAATACATATTCATGCCTCCACCAGTGAAATGCTCCTTTAAAGAAAACACTGATAAGGTCTTTATGAACGGAAATATCTTGGACATGAAGAGTATATTCACCCATTCATCTTCTTCATCAAAAAATACTTGCCAGAAACATATATTTGCTGTCCATCTCCTTTGGATCCAATCCACATGGAAAATAACAGAGGAAGATAATCTACTTCCGCAGAACTTGACGTGATCAGACGAACAGTGTAGTGCGTGTGATGTATTAAGTATTATAGACTTTAGTACCTGCCTCTTTCTCCAAAGTGACACAGCCTCATATTCTTAAGTGTTAAAGTTAGAGAAGTGAAAATAAATAAAGAACTGCACACTCTGCCTCCCTCGGGTGGTTATCCACGAGGGACGAGCCCCGAGCCCTCAGATCCATGTGAGTGACTGACAGTCCATAATTTGTATGAACTATCTCCGGTTTGACGCCTTAAGAGCTTGACACGTGTTATCTGCTGCAATCTGCCAGGAACACATGACGTCTGTGATTAGCATCCCCTGGGTCCAGACAGAGTTTGAGTTCATCTCCCTCTCCCTCGGCTTGTCATCGGGTCTTAACTAAGGGGGGGGGGGGGGGGTGACCGCTGCAGCGTGTAATGCCCTGAACACCTGAACAGATCTCGGGTTTAAAATCATTCCTAGAGTGCAAGGGAGAGAGAGAGAGAGAGAGAGAGAGAGAGAGAGAGAGAGAGAGAGAGAGAGAGAGAGAGAGAGAGAGAGAGAGAGAGAGAGGAGAGAGAGAGAGAGAGAGAGAGAGAGAGAGAGAGAGAGAGAGATATCGAGAGAGAATTGCTTGATGCAGTTGCTTTTCATGTGGTTTGCTGGGATTGAACCCCAAGGCGACGGGTGCTAGATGATATTCCATCCCTTAATGAGGGGGCCGTGTGGGTTTTGGGTGGGGAGGGGGTGGTACAGTAGGGTGGGTGGGTGGGCGTTTGGCTCGCAGCGAGGTTGTTTTACAAAGGAAGAGCAAGACGAAGATGAGGAAGAAGAAGTAGAAACGCCAGGCAGGGTCTCAGAAATGAGACTTCAGTTCTGTCTGGGGATGATTACTCTGGTCTGGGAAGTCTCCAGCCGCAGGCTCAGGTTCAATTTGGAGGGCGGGAATACTTATTCTCACTTTATTACCACTGCAGGGTGCAGGGAAATGGCTTTTCTCCTTGGAGTTAAGGTCCTCCCTAGTTGGGGCCGATGGAGTGTATAGTAGTGGTAACGATCACCAGATCAACCAAACTAATCCGTCATCGTCAATGTGATCGAGTGTTGAATAAAGTCGTTGGTGACACCCTGACAAAGTGCATGAAGGAGGAGAAGAGGGATAAAGCAACAAGGAACAGAGGAGCAATAGATGAATGGCAGAAGTATTAACTTGGATTTTTGGATGATGTTTTAGGCCCCAACGGCGTCTTCTAGCTTCTAGCTTTTGCTTGCCAAAGATTGGTAGCCAGATTTAAATTATACTGTGTTCTACCTTTAATTGAATGTGAGTGTCAACTGTTTATGGCAGGATAAAATCACACATAAGTACTCAGTTAAAAAAAGGTAAAAAGTTAAGAATATAGTGTTCAATTGAAACTAAAACTGAAAAATTTAATCTGAAAGCAAGTTAATCCAATTAGATGTATTAACAAGTACTTGGTCATGTGATCTAGCATCTGATTATCAGGAATTAAAATGATATTAGTTATTCAAACCATTAACTGTACACATTGCTAGTATGCCATACTTTAGATTTGCTTTTGTTGTATTGTATTATTGGTGTTGTTCATTTGCACTCACACACATCATTCCAGGATCGACAGTTGGAAACACAGCATGGCTGATGGGGTGATAAGGAAAGAAAACGACAGCACGCTAAATATTTACTGGAACGTCTTTACAGGTCAAATAAATACCGGAGGGCTGGTGCAGGAGAGTAGCGGAAGGGGTTGCGTGTATCATTTTAGCACTAGAGTGTGATTTAGTATTCAGTGTGGCTGGCGCCCCAGAGGTTGGCAGGTAGCTGGCCATTAGCATGAACGTTTACAGCGATTAAGGGTGTAATTTCTCATTAGGCTTCAGCCACTGACAGACAGGCTAATTGGCAGCCTCTCCAGAATGGAGCCCTGTAAACTGCTGCTGATATCAATTACATAGAAATGGACATGGACTCAGAAAGCAGGTGCTTAGCCAAGGGGAAAGAAAGAAAGAAGGAAGAAAGTGATGAGGGTGCATTTTTCCTCCTCTCCTCTGACTCAAATATCGCGAATATATGGAGAGAGGCATTCAAAAGATGAATTGTCACTCTGAGCCAGCCAGTAAGATGGTTTTTTTTGGAGGCAGTATGGGACATTTATTTTGAAAAGTTGTCTGTTGCTTACTTAAATACAAATGACAATAAACTATAATAATAATGAATAAAAAGGTTGGTGCTGATGAGTCCAATGTACTTATACTGGACCCTTGAGCAAGATGTCTTGGCCCAACCTGCCTCTTAATGACCTGTGTCTGCATTCACTGTATGTCCATTTGGATTAAAACTTGGGCTTAATCGTGACATTCACTGTGTAGATTTTATAGAAAAATTTCAAGACATATTTAAGTATGTAACCAAAAAAAAAATCTGCTTATTCTCTAATTTCAGTAAACCATGTCAAGTTAAAGGCCTACAGAGAACAATACGAGTACTTCTCTTTGTGAAAGCGAGAGTGAAAGTAGGCCTGTGGCAGACTGTGGGATTTGACTATGATCCCTAATATGAAGTGAGTTAACAAGGCACCAAGGAAGGCCACATGCTAACTGTCGGCGGAATGATGTTTGTAGTCTTGCATCATATAATCTTTTGTAAAGAGATACTCTCCACTTTTAATTCACTGAATTGAGCAGGTTATTTACTATTTAAAAAACAATCTCATTTTAATAGACGGAGATATATGATACGATACTTCTTTATTTGTCAGTAAGGCACTGAAATTAATTTTGCGTCGCTGGGAGGGCCCCTTAAAACATTTAGGACATACAGGTAAACAGGTAGAAATGACACATGACATGACAGCACGGCGATACACAAGCAGCACAGATGACAGATTAGGCAAGCACAGGTGTTAACCAGAAAGACACAAGTACAGACACATGACACATGACATATGACATGGCACAGCCAACAGAGCACACATACCACAAATGACAGGTAAGGCAGTTTAACAAGGTCATACGAAGACTGATACCTATGGAATCAAAAAATGCTCAGGAAATGTCATCTTGGTTTGTTCAGTTATACAATGGACTGATGTACAAAGGAGTTTTTAAGCCTATTTCGGTTGAATTGATGGACTCTGAAATGCCTATTTTGAAGGCAGGAGCTGATATTCATTGTTCAGGACATGTGTGCATGCAGTCAGAGGAAATATTTGTGGCCAGCCTCAGCATGCTGTTGTTATGGGCCTCTTGAAAAGCCTGAGCTATGGGACGTCCAATGATTTTAGAGCAAACTTTAATCTGATTATACAGTTTGCTTTTATTTTTCTCTGTGTGGTTACTCAACCTGGCAGTGCTACAGTAGAGCATAATGCTCTGAATTACAGAGGTAAAAAATAGAAAGATCATTTGGGTACGATTTTAGCCTACGGAAAAAATAAATGCGCTGCTGTATCCTTTTACCAAGAAAATCGATGTGAGGGGTCCAAGATAGGTTCTCATCTACCATGCCACCTAAGTATTTATATGCAGAAACTTGATGAAATTCAATATCGTGGATTTTCACTTTGAGGAGTGGGCAGGTTGGGGGCTTACCGAAAATAATTTCCTCTGTCTTCACTGAATTAATAATAAGGGCGTTCTTGTCAAACCATTCCACAAACCAATCAATGTTCTCTGATACAGCGTGGGATCGTCTGTATTTTTCAACATAGTCAATAAGGTGGAGTCATCTGAGTATTTTAACAGAGACTGGTTTGGTACGGAGGAGGTGCAGTCTGACGTGTAGAGTGTGAACAACACAGGTGAGCTAATGCATCCCTGAGGCACCCCTACGTTTGTTATCCTGGGAGATGACAGTGTATTGTTTACCTTGACCAGCTGGATCCTATTTGTGAGAAAGGAGAAGTACCAGAGTATTAGATTGGGGTGGATCTGCAGGTGAATAATTTTTTCCAGCAGTATGTCTGGCTGAATTGTATTGAACGCTGCTGAAAAAATCAAGAGAAAAGACCCCTAACATATGTTTTAGGTGTGTCCAGATGTTTGGAGACTAGGTGAACCAGAGTAACCACTGCATCTTCTGTGCCACGCCCTTGCTTATACGCAATTTGAAAAGGATCTTGGTCCTTCAATAGGGCTCTGTTAAGACGTTGGACCAATTTTTTTTCAAGAGTTATCATAATGACTGATGTGAGGGCTATTGGCCTATAATCATTGTGTTCCTTTTGGCATTGTTTTTTAGGGAGGGGCTTAATGTGTGATATTTTCCAAGCTCCTGGGATGTAGTGTCTGTTAACTGACAGCTGGAAAATTCGTTGCCACAAAGGGGCTAATTCCCAAGCAAAAGATTTTAAGATGAGGGCGCTGCTGTGGTCAGGACCTATAGGCTTTCCTGGGGTTGGCGTCAGTGAGTGTGATAGGCCTAACCAAATCAGTAAACCTCTCAAAGTGACTGTCAGATTCAAAATGGCAAAATAAATAATTTAAGTCATTAGCAAGCATAAATTCATTGTCTGACACAATAGTTTTGTTGGACGAGGACAAACCTGTCATCTTTTTCATATTATCCCAGAGTCTTTAAGGGTTTTTCTCTCTGAAAGTCTCCTCCAATTTGTGTCGATGTGCTACCTTGGCTTCTCTAAGCTCTTCTTCAACTCCCTCTCTAAATGTTTGCAACTTAGAGCATCCTTGTTTTCAAAGGCCCTTTTCTTCAAGATGATTTTATTCTTCATGTCTTTGGATTCAAACTTTTTATTGTTTGGATAGATATTAATTATCTTAGAGGGGATGACAGATTGAACACAGAAATTAATGCAGTCATTAGTGACCATGGCAGTTTCATCTAGGGAGCAAGGGTTGTAGAACAGTGACCAGTCTGCCAAATCAAAACAAGCTTTAAGCTTCTCTTTGGCTTCAAAAGACCAGTCTCTAATTTCCCTCACCACCGGTTTACTACTTTTAAATTTTGATTTGTATCTGGGCATTAAATACACCACATTGTGGTCAGAGTTGGCGATTGGTGGTCTTATTCTAGAAGCAAAGGCATTATTAACATTCACATAGCATTTATTAAGTATACTGTTTTTTCTTGTTCCATTTTTGACTACTTGGCAAAAGCCAGGTAGTACACTGTCCAGACTGCAGTGATTGAGGTCCCCCAGCACAATTGCGGGTGCGTCTGGATGTTTCTGTTGCATTCGCAGCCTTGCCACTCGGTGGCACATACACCGCACACAACAGGACTGATCCGAATTCTCGCGGAAGACAGAAAGGTCTTAAAGTCAGACAGAGCAGCTGAGTTAAAAACCCAGGAAGTGGTTCGCAGCTGAGCAGCGCACCGGAAGTAGTTGGCCAAAATATATATCAAAGCAATTTCAGGTCTAATGCACGTTAAATAATCACTCAATCTATTTTTAATCAATTAAAAACATTCTGATTCATATTGAAATTACAGATTCAAAAAACTACATAAGCCACAGCTATACCATCTAGCCACACTATACTTTCAATTTGTAGATAATGAAAATACAGCTCCCAAATACCCTGATATTGTGATGTATTGTCCTTTCCTTTTCTATA
The DNA here is from genome assembly GCF_026213295.1 of Gadus chalcogrammus. NCBI lineage: Eukaryota > Metazoa > Chordata > Actinopteri > Gadiformes > Gadidae > Gadus > Gadus chalcogrammus. The sequence continues at coordinate 17,875,020 of NC_079431.1, forward strand.
TTGTCAATATTTAGGAAAGTCAACCATTTAATTAAAAATAAAAGTGGCTGATTCGTTCTGAGAAATGTCACAGGAAACCAGGTGGAAGCAATCGATCCACTAGACAAACCGTAGTTCGTTGAAAGGGAAGCAATTAAACCATCGAGAGACGCTCTCGGCCTGCTGTTGTACATGTAATTACCTGTACGTCTACTCACACCGAGAGGCGCATTGAAAGGGCATTTCCCTTCTCTTCCACCCACCTTTCATGGTCCTCCGAGTGCTAATGAATTCCCCTCACTCCCTTTGATAGAATGAGGTCAAAGGCTTTTCTTTCAGTTATATCACAAGCGCCGCCATTAAATCACAAAATCAAATGAGAGACAGAGAGATCGAGAGAGAGAAGCAGAGAGAGAAAGACAGAGAGAGAGAGAGAGAGAGAGAGAGAGAGAGAGAGAGAGAGAGAGAGAGAGAGAGAGAGAGAGAGAGAGACTAGTGAGCCACAGAAAGAGAGACTTTAGTGAATCGGGGTAGTTAGTCTGCGAATAATGACGATGTAGGCTTACCACATATGCCCATTTGTGAGGTTTCTGCATATTTTTCATGTTTGCTTATCAGCCAGCCTGAAGATAAGATCCCAGGCTACACATTTGTGGACAAACTCAATCATGCCAACGCTTCTAACCTGGTATTTTGACTTGTAAAACATTGAGCCTTTATTTTTGGCAGTTAGGCTACTGAGTTGGAGGAATTAACTCAGAAGGTATAATACGGAAAAAACACTAAGAAGACAGTGTGCGACAAAACAAGTCTGTGTGCTAGCATAGTTTGTTTTACTCTCTCTCTCTCTCTCTCTCTCTCTCTCTCTCTCTCTCTCTCTCTCTTCTCTCTCTCTCTCTCTCTCTCTCTCTCTCTCTCACTCTCTCTCATTTTCTCTCTCTTTCTCTCTCTGTTTCCCCCTCCACACCTCAACTCTCTCACTTTATGTCTCTCTGACTCCCCCTCTTTCTTATTGTTTATGTGAATCATCTCCTATCCCTCCCTTCTTGTTTCTTGCACTCTTATATCATGGCATGAAGAGCAGTATTGTAATGGCATAAAAAATAGCCCTCCATGTGTATTTCTGTCACCATGGTCAAACATGGCCGTCGCAGAATCTGCCACGCCACTCATTAGTGTTTATCATCACCAAACAAAGAACACCCCCCCCCCCCCCCCCGCCCGGCTTCTTCGCTGCTCTGCATATGCTTACTGAGGCACCATATTCACTGCTGGCTTACAGATGTCCTTTCCCCGCAACAAGGTATTTAGAAGGCATGTTGGTGTCTTCACTAGAGATAGTCGAAGCATGAGGTTAAACAAGACCGTTAAGGAGTAGTAAGTCTGTCGATTGTAGTCTCATTAAAAACATACACACACACACAGGTGAGAGTATATGTACAAAGAGAGCATTAAAGTTCACACATGAAAACAGAAAGCACACTTTTTAATGAGAAAGGGATAATTAAAACACTCTGATCCTTTTTCCCTGCCAGCCAAATTTCCCTTTTTGATGTCCAATACACTAAAGGTGAGGTCTCCAACTTTAGCTATGCAGAAAAACATTAAGGAAAGAAAGAAGCTGGGACAGATTTACTGATGAAATTCAAAAGATAAATAAATGGTGTAATTTCAACGTAATTACAACGTCTTACTTCATTAATCTTTGTACATACAACAGAATGAAGCAAATCAACAAAAAACTTCCAACACGTTTCACAGCCAACAACTGCCCCTTCCCATTTTCAAATGGCCTCCTATAGTGACGGGGGTGTCAAAGGGTTATTTACCACCTGGAGATGTCCCTCTCTAATCCTCTTTCCCTTTAACCTCTCTCTCTCTCTCCGCTCTCTCTCTCTCTCTCTCTCTCTCTCCTCTCTCTCTCTCTCTCTCTCTCTCTCTCTCTCTCTCTCTCTCTCTCTCTCTCTCTCTCTCTCTCTCTCGCTCAGTCAAGCTAAAGAGATTGTATTGTTTTTCACAAATGTGTAGCTTTATCTTTATACAGCTGTCATTTGAAAGGAATAAACAAATATTTTCTTTGATTCTTGTGACTCTTCTAGTCCCAAATTCAAAAAAAGTTTGAAAAGGCAGGAGGTAAAAAGATGACTTTACTAATCGACACTAAAAGCCTTATGCAGCCTTAAGCAAGCTGAACTGTAACCCAACAAATGGCTAAAAGAGAATCAAACAAAACCAATTTAATAACACACAAACCACCAAAGTGTGAACCAAAGTACACACAACCAATATGAAAGCCCATATATTGCTGTACGCTCCACAATCCATCAAATATTATCTTTCTAAGACAGTAAGCCCAGGAAGAGGCATAACGCGTTACAACTCAGAGAAATCTAATCATGAAATAATCTCCACTCATCAGTTGAGGCTTAGACCTGTCGAAGCCCATCAGCCCCTGCCAAGCGACGCCAAATATAGTGCAGGGAGGGATAGTACCGATGTGGTACTGTGGCAAGGCTCCAGTTCTCTTGTCGTCTGGGCACATGTCCCCTACCCTGGGACTGCTAGGAGGAAAGGGGGGGGGACTAATCTACTATCTTTGATCTCTGTGGCTGCGTGCCGCGGGGTCACAGCCTGTCAGGATGGGTGGAGTGGTGGAGATGTGGGCGTGGGCTTCACAGCCTCGTCCCACTGACCCGACTTTACCTTCACCGAGACTTTGTACTGCTTCCAGACGGAGGCAGACTCCCGCTCTAGATCCCCTCTGATAACTGGGCCTGGAGGAGGATCTGTTTGATCCGGGTTTCCTTTTCTTTGTGTATGCTTGGTAAGATATGTTCTTCAGGGTGTGTGTTTAAGTCAAGGAGGAATTGACTGACAGGTTGATAGATGAGAGATACATAGATAGACAGACGGACATACAGATGGACAGACGGATTGGATGGCTGTATTGACATACAATTTAGCTTACCAAAACAAGGCAACAACCAGACATGCAAAATAAATTGTGCGCACTCGAAACTGGCAGAAGAGGAACGTTTTAGAACAGAAGTTAAATAGGAAAGTTGGGTGACAGCTTGATGTCATCATACTGACTAAAGATCTGAGATCATGTTTAGACAGGGGTTACACTGTGACATAGCATTAACCAGATGGTTCTTTTTTTCAAAGAAACTGAGCGAGTCGATGGTTCAAAATCCTTTTGAGCATTTCTGAGGCGTTGTTATCCAAAAGATCTTTGAGAAGTCTACCCAGACCCAGTGCGAGCTTTTGAAATACAGGTCTGGCTCTCTGAGATCGACTCTCCCCTTAACTTTGAATTCCTAGCAAAATAAACAGAACTTTCTTCAATGCATTTTGCATTGAGATATTTTTTTATTTATTCTTGTGTTCTTTTGTTTTGAGTAGACAGCATTGTAGTGGCCCATGTGAGTTGCTGCCAAGCAACCCGTCCCCCTCGCTATGGTAAGGTGAAGTGATGTATGCTAATTGCTCTACTTTTTTGGGAGAGCAGAAAGTAATTAGAGTCATTCATATGGAGTTGGCGACATGGCATGCTGAATATTGTATGTGCCTGCTTCAGTTTTCTCAGTAGGTAACAGTAGGAAAGTGCCCCTCTCCAATTTGAGCAGTAAGCATATTTAAAAATGAGTACTTTTTTTTTCGTCTGGACAAAACCAAAAAGTTATTTGCAGACAAACTTATTCATACTCAATGCAGATTTGATTTGGACACTGAATGTTTTGCTGGTTGAGACCAAGGAGACAGCAAATCAGAAATTCAAATGGGGCAATAAATCTAAATATATTACGCCTGGCTTGATTTTCTGAGGCATCATACACAATGTCTGCATTGCTACCATCTGCGGGGACTTCGGAAGTTGCAAAATCTCGAAGTTGCAATATGTGTTGTGAAATAAGTCTTGTTAGGTGTTGTGTCGACTACCTGATTACACCACTAGGTGCGCTCTGCTATTTTGAAGTGTGTTGTGGTACTTGAGAAGAAGTCGAACAACACGTGTAGAGATAGTCTAGGTAGCTAGACCTACAGTACTGTAATGCGTGCTTACAACCTTGGACTTACTCAATATACTAACAATTGAATGTATGTCGGTCTCCTGTGCTTTATAATACTACTTGCAACATAACAAATTTGCGACAAGGAACTTACTCACTTTACTTTTGCACTACAGATTTTTTTCTACATTTTAATTTTCAACATGACTGCTACAGCGCCTTTCCCAGATTTTTTTTTGCGTGCGCCGGGGGAGCCCGCCGCTCCATTCAAGGTTTGGGAACAAATATTCAAGAACTACTTCTTGGTCATCGACGTGGATGGACTAAAATGGACTGAGGCAAAGACAACGTGCCCTTTTGCTTCACTGTTTAGGAACAGAGGGACAATGCACCGGAATGCCCCCCATTAAAGTCTGCAACAAGAAAGGACATTTTGCGCACGTGTGTAGGTCTGCTGCACAGACTCATAGCGTGCGCCAAGTGGAAATACCGGAATATACTCTGCTATTGCTGCAATATTCAGAGTCACCAGCAAAACTACATTGCACTGTTGACATTCGTGCTGGGACATTGCAAAATACAGTTAAACTTACAGTGGATACGGGAGCCTCAGTGTCTGTCTTGCCCCAATGCATAGTGGAGGAATACTTCGAGGGAGTGCCTCTACAGCCGCCTGCAGCTCGTCTTGTGACATACTCCCAAACTCCAATCAAAGTGCTGGGATGCATGCCTGCTACAGTGGTGAGGAACAGTGAGTACTGTAAAGTGAACTTTTATGTAACAGAGACTGGGACTCCACTAATGGGCATGGATTTGATAACTGCACTTAAGCTGCGTATTGAAGGTGACAATGTGCTTTCTGTCTCACCTGCCTGCAACCCTCCCGCCTCCAGCCCAGTCATGTAGCTCTCCAAAGCCGAAGCGCAAGCTCCAACAGTGGGTTGTGTGAAAGGTTTCATGCATAAAGTTAAGGTCTCTGAGTCTGCCATACCTGTTTGCCAAAAGCTACGACGTCTGCCCTTTGCTGTCAGATCTGATGTGTCTGATGAATTTAACAGATTGCTCTCTGCTGGGGTGATAGAACATATTGACGCATCACCCTGGGTTTCACCCATCGTCGTGACTCAGAAGAAAACAGGTGGCATAAGAATGTGTGTTGACCTCAGAGAACCAAATAAAGCCATAGCGGTGGACAGTCATCCTCTACCACATATGAATGAACTGCTTTCTACTCTTGCCGGGTCAATCATGTTTTCCACAATTGACCTTGAGAGTGCCTTTCAACAACTTCCTCTGCATCCCGATAATAGGGACTTGACTTCATTTATAACCCATGAAGGCCTTTTTCCGATTCTTCAGGGTACCTTATGGTTTAGCATCAGCTCCATCTGCTTTTCAGAAGATGATGTCAGTCGTCCTGCAAGGTGTTCCAAACAACTACCTAGATGACATCATATGCTTTGAACGCACCCAATCGCTGCACGACACTGCACTTCAAGACAGCGGCTCACAAATGCAGGTCTGCGTCTCAATGATGAAAGTGCCAGTTCAGACAGTCCAGTCTGCGCTTTCTGGGTCACTTAGGGTCCGCATAAGGCATCGAGACGGATACAGAACATCAGTGTTTAATTTGAGCTGGATCCCGCCGGAAAAAGATCCGGCACCTCTCAATTTTGGCCTCCCTGTGTTCCGGTATTTATTTGGGCAGATCCGGTAACTCAAAAAAATAAATAAAATCATGTTTAAAATAAAATAATAATATGCATACATTAATCTAAAGAACAAATTCCAAGAATTTCATGTTGTTTATTAAGATTGAACGTCTTTTGAAAGGGTCGGAGATCTGTTGACGCACTGAAAAGCTGCTTGCCAACAAACCACACTCGACACTTTTGAAATTCGCCGCATCTGAGGAGCAAGCAGAGAAGTAAAAACGGTTACCATGCATGACCACATGCGTGTGCGCCATGCACAAGTTAATAGAAATTATGATAAATTAAAGATAACAGAGCAGGTGTCATGGTCTGTGTCGTGTTTTGGTGTGTTTCCCTGTGTTTCCCTCCTGTGTTGATTACTGCTCCCTCCCCTAATGTGTCTCAGCTGTTCCTTGTTGCGTGTCTTGTGTTTGTTACTTAAGCCCTTGTCTTTCCTTTGTTCCTTGGTGCTGTCATTGAGGTTTGTTGGTCCTGCGTTCTCTGTAGTTACCTGTGTTCCCTTGCTCCTTGCTCCTTGCCTTAGCCTTTTGGCGAAAATAAATTGCCGTTTTCGTTACCCGTCTGCATCTGGGTCCTACCTGCCTGCCTGCACCCACAACCCTTAACAGCAGGACTGTCAACGTTTACAATATCTCATGTCAATTTACAATCAGCAAAATGTGTCAGCGTGTCAAGCGATTCCTTTCATACGATTGGCTTCAGCTATCGTGTGGGCACTTCGTCAGTGTGTAGGATAGTGCGGGAGGTAGCCAGTGCCATCTGGACTGCTTTGGTGGAGGAGGAGATGTCTGTTCCCACGAGGGCGGACTGGAGCACCATGGCCGAGCAGTTTGAGTGGCGCTGGAACTTCCCCAACTGCATCGGAGCGCTTGATGGGAAGCATGTAGTGATACGAGCTCCAGGTAACCTGTTCCGGGTTGTGGATGTTGGAGGCTACGGCAGGACGAGTGACAGCGACTCCCTCCATAACTCCGCGTTTGGGGAAGCTCTTCGTGATGGCATCCTTGAACACCCTCCCGCCCATGTCATCTCCGGAGCAGAGCAGCGGGGGCCACTTCCTCACGTGTTTGTGGGGGATGAGGTGTTCCCACTCATGACCCACCTGCTGCGGCCATTCCCTGGACAACATCACACTCTGGAGAAGCGAGTGTTTAACTACCGCCTCAGCCGGGCTCGTCTGGTAGTGGAATGTGCCTTCGGGATCTTGGCATCTAGGTGGCGCATGTACCGGCGGGTGATTGGCACCAGTCCTGAGGTAGCTGAGGTGTGTGTGAGGGCCACCTGTGTGCTGCACAACTTTCTTGAGAGGAAGAAGCTGCAGGGGAGAAGACGCGGGGTGGAACCGAACATCGAGCCATCGACTGCACAACGAGGAGGGTGCAGTGCCATGGCAGCCAAGAGCCTAGCAACACAAAGGCTCTTCAACCAAACAGCTCTTTTAAGAGCCCATATCTTAAGAAAATAATCATATTCCAACTACACCTGCACCTTCCTATACCTGCGTATTCATTGTACATTTGCTCAAGGTTAAGCTTTAAAAGTAAATGTAATAATGATTTGGTTTTGTTTTTTCACAGATGACCCGAGCCAGCTTTCAAGAATCCCTATTGTCTTTCTGCAAGTGTATTGAATAATTATTAATATGCTAATATTAATATAACATAATTCCAGTTCCAAATTATAATGCATTATAAATGTATTATAAAAGGAACACAGAACAATCAAAGTCTTTTTTTTAATTAAGAACACACAGAATAACCGAACAACAAAACAACAGAAACACCATAACTTAACACCATAACAAATATAACCTCACGCAGTCAGTCACTCACTCACTCACTCACTCACTCACTCACTCACTGTCATTCTCCCGAACCTCCCTAACCTCCCTAACCTGTAGTGCCGCCATATCCGCCCTGGAAACAATTTGGTACACCTCGTACCGCACCATGGCTCTGCTGGGACTGGAGAGCCTTCTCATAGCGGGGAGGAGTGACCTAAAAAAAAATTTGTCCTCAGAGGGGGGCTGTGGCTACGGCTGTGGCTGTGGCTGCGGCTGCGGCTGCGGCTGCGGCTGCGGCTGCGGCTGCGGCTGCGGCTGCGGCTGCGGCTGCGGCTGCGGCTGCGGCTGCGGCTGCGGCTGTGGCTGTGGCTGTGGCTGTGGCTTTGGCTGTGGCTGCGGCTGCGGCTGTGGCTGCGGCTGTGGCTGCGGCTGCGGCTGCGAGGCAAGTGTAGCCAGTGGCTCCATCAACACAAGCATGCCCTGCTCAAAAGAGGACATCTCAGGCCTACGTCTGTTTCTACCCCTGCCCTCTTCTGGGGGCTGCACACGCCACTGGCTCCTACCCACAGGTCCACTGTCCGCTGCTGGGGCCGTGGCTGGGGCTGTGGCTGCCTCATCTACCATTGCTGCTGCTAGTGCTGGGGGTGACAGCGCACCTGCCTCTTCATGTGAACCACCTCCATGCTCCTCTGTCACCGCCACCACCGACACCGGGGATGGGTTCCGATGCTGGAGGTTGGAGGTGGTCCCTCTATCTTGGAGGAATGGCGCTAGGAAACCCATCACCGCCATGTACCTCCATACAGGCTGCTTCTCACTGGCCCCTGCCCCACTCCTATGGGCTTCCTTCTCCTTCATCCTCTCCCTCCGATATCTGTCCCTGAGGGATCTCCACCTCTTCACACATTCAGGCACTGTAAATAAATATATATATGAAATATAATTATTGATCACATTACAATCTACTTCAATATTTTCATTATTATTTTCTGTAAAGACTTGAACATTGATGTCTATGTACTCTTTATAATCTATGTAGCAGTAGCTATGCTGTAGCTGCTATGTTACGTTTTTGGGTTCTGCATGCACGGTCCAAATCAAATTAATAAATTCAGGGTTATTGTTTCCATAACGCATATGTATACAGAAAGTGCATGTTTAAACATGTGTCAGCAATTGCAACTATACATTCTAGCTAGCAGTCATTCAACACTGATTCATTTGAAAAGTAGTACATACATCGAAAATAATCAGAAAAAAAATACATATTACCTGTTTCCCCCACCTCCAATGACACATCTTGCCAGGCCCGATCTTTGAGTGTGGGGTCCCTGTAGGTGTACATGAAGTGGTTGTATAAAATGGGGCGAGAACCAACGGCGATTATTAGTTTGTCCTCCATTTTTTAATTAACTTCCCCGCCACTTTCCCGTTTTCCAGTATCGTCAGAACCCGAGTCGTGTCACAGTGCTTAAATTTGCATACGCGATCTGATTGGATGACGGATCCGTCGCTGCCGAAAAAGTTGAAAATTTTTCAACTTTTTGACGGAGCCGATGGCTCAAACGGAACTAACGGATCCACAATGAATTGCGCGTCCGTCCCCATTCAAAGTCAATGTGGATCAGTCAACGGACGGAGGTAGTGGGCACGAGGCGTTAGTGTTCCGCGGGTCTCGCTTAGTGGTGCCTATTTCTTTACGGAAAACATTAGTTGTGCTGGCACATGAGAACCACCAGGGCTTAGTATGAACTAAACAACGCCTGCGCGAGTTGTATCGGTTCGCTGGAATGGATGTCCTTGCTCGGTCTTACATCTCAGCCTGCATACTATGCCAAAGCCTGGACCGCACGGCAAAGACTTTCGATGCACCACTACAGCCAGTACCTTTGCCTGCAGCACCATGGACCAAGGTAGGTCTGGACATAGTAGGACCGTTAGAGACTGCCCCATGGAACTGTAGGTATGCCATTGCTCTTACTGACTCTGTTCCAAATGGCCTGAAGTGGCTTTTACAGCATCTATTACCAGCGAGGTCATGATTGGATTCCTCGCTAATATCTTCAGTCGTTATGGCAACCCTGAATATGTAGTGACTGAGAATGGGCCTCAACTGATTTCCACTGCCCTTTCCACATTCTTCAAAGACCGCAACATAAGACAGATCAAGGTGTCTGTGTATCACCCAGCGTCTAATGGAGCTGTAGAAATATTTTATCGAGTCTTGAAGAGCTGTGTGCAAGCTTCCATCGTAAAAGCTGCACCATGGAAAGAAACAATTACCGCTTTCCTACAGACTTACCGGGCAACCCCACATTCAATGACGAATGTTTCACCTTTTGAACTGATGTTTGGTCGCAAGATGAGAACCAAAGTTGCTGTTATGCCATTGCCAGACTGCGAACACAGTGATGCTGAGGTATGCCAGCGGGTCTCCAACCGCCAGACTCAGATCAAGAAGTACTGCGACAAAAAGAGGGGAACGTGAGCACCTGCTCTCAAAGTAGGTGACAAAGTAAGAGTGAAGGAGAAGACTGATGTGCCCAAAGGACATCCCAGATTCACAAAGCCAGTTGAAATCCAAAAGCAAGTGGATCCCTGCACATACAGACTTTCTGATGGGAAACTTTGGCATTCCTCTCACCTCGTACCTGATGCAGCCGTAATACCTGCAGACCAGCGCACTCAAGCAACTGATGCAGCAGTGATGCCTACAGAGCAGCCGCTGGCTGGAACATCTGAACCCTGCACGCCTGAGAGAACCATGCCTGACCGAGTGCATCCTGCCAGAGATCATAAACTTCTGGACTGGTTAAAAGACAATGATACAGGAGATGCAAGAACCCAGGACTTTGCCGTATCCTTTAATGTCAAGTTTCTGAGCTTAAATGTTCTTGCTAAATGAGTGGATGAATACAATTATTCAATTATTATTTTGCATTTAACTAGTACGGCCTGATACTAGCCATGATATTATTTCTCATTTCTATCACTTGGTTAAATGTGCTATGGTTATAGATTTACATAAGAATAATCGTATTACTTCAGAGGTTCTTACAGCGAGGAGTAATTGTTTTACGTTGTTGGGGGGATTTTGTGTCCACTACCTGATTACACCACTAGGTGCGCTCTACTGTTATGAAGTGTGTTGTGGTACTAGAGAAGAAGTCGAACGACACGTGTAGAGATAGTCTAGGAAGCTAGACATACAATACAGTGCTGCGTGCTTACAACCTTGGACTTACTCAATATACTTACACTTCAACATATGTCGGTCTACTGTGCTTTATTATACTACTTGCTGTAATGGCAGGAGTACGCCAGGGAGTGGCGCTGCAGGACTGTGGGGTCAGTGGGTGTTCAGTAATGTTGAGCTGAAGAAGTGTTAATAAAGTTATGGAGATAACAGCACGTTGTTGTTGTTCTTGAGTTGTACAAATAGAGATCAACAATACACGGTGTCAGAAGTGCTACACCCATGTCGGATTGAGTCTATTATGCCTGTGAGGACCAGTTCGATCACTTTGCAGAAGTTTGGTGAATGAAGGTGCATCACGACACGAGCTAAGCTGACCCACCGTCAACTTTGCACTATGGAGCAACTAGTGACTTTTTCCCCACCAGGAGCTTTTGATTTTGAACCCAGCTCATGGCACACAAGGATCAGAAGGTTTGAACGCTTCAGGACAGCGTCTGGCCTGGCAAGTGAAGAGGGGGATTATCAGGTAAATTCCTTGGTCTACATAATGGGAGATAAGGCTGATGATATCTTGAGTGTCCTACCTCTAACTCCGGAGCAGCTAAATGACTATTCAGCGGTTAAGAGGGCTTTTGATAACCACTTTGTCAGAATACATAATGTCATATATGAGCGGGCAAAATTTAACAAAAGAAGCCAGGAAGTCGGAGAGAGTGCAGAGCACTTTATTACGGATGTCCATAAGATGGCAGAACACTTCAACTATGGACACTCTTCCTCTCAGGAGCAAAGTCAAGGAGGAGCTCGATCGGATGGAGGAGATGGGGGTCATAGCCTGTGTAGATGAACCGTGCAGGTATGGTTCCTCTTGTTAAACCAACGAAAATGTGCATCTGTGTGGATATGACGCATCTCAATGACAGTGTGAAAAGGGAACGGCTCATCCTGTGGGCAGTGGACGAGACGCTGGTAAGATTGGAAGGAGCTACAGTCTTCACAAAACTTGATGCTATGTCAGGTTTTTGGCAGGTGCCCCTACACAAAGACTCACAACTGCTCACAACTTTTATCACTCCAGAGGGCAGGTGTTACTTCAAAAGGCTGCCTTTTGGGATATCATCAGCCCCAGAACACTTTCAAAAGAGAATCTCTCAGCTCGTTGATGGCATTGATGGAGTCCTCTGCCACGCTGATGAAATACTCGTGACAGGAAAAGACCGTGCTGAACACAACGACAGGCTGCACAAGGTGCTGACAAAATTCAGAGAGGCCGGGCTGACTCTGAATGACAAGTGCAAGTTTGCCATGACAGAAATCAAGTTCTTTGGACATGTTGTCAATGCACAAGGCGTCAGAGCAGATCCTGAGAAAATCAAAGCAATTTGGGACATGCCAGAACCTAAGGATGTGGCAGATATTCTCCGCTTTATGGGCATGGTCAACTTTGTGGGGAAATTTTCTCCACGCCTCCCTGAACTGACTAAACTACTCCGTGATCTGGAGAAGAGTGACGCCAGCTGGACATGGGAGGCCCCTCAAAGAAAAGCTTTCATGAACATAAAGAAAGAACTCAGCTCGGACACTGTGTTGGCTCAGTATTGCCCGGCACGGGAGACAATGGTGTCAGCTGATGCTTCCTCCAACAGACTGGGGGGAGTATTGACACAGAAACAACTGGATGGCTCTTGGAGGCCGTTTGTATTCATCTCACGGAGCCTGAGTGAAGCCGAATCAAGGTATGCTCAAATTGAGAAGGAGGCCCTCGCAGTGACATGGACATGTGAGCGGCTGTGTGGATATGTGTACGGCCTGGACTTGAAAATACGCACAGACCACAAGCCCCTCATCACACTCCTCAAGTCAAGGGCATTGGATGACCTCCCACCCAGGATTCTAGCTGCGACTGCTCAGGTTCAAATATGACATAATACATGTGCCAGGCAAGAATCTGATAACCGCTGACACGTTGTCTAGACCACTGCCAGCGATGCTCACCAAGGCAGAAAAGGATCTGGAAAAAGAGTGTAAGGCATACGTTGACATTGTGATGGTCCAGCTTCCGGCAACAACTTCAAAACTGGACCAAATCAAAGAGGCTCAAAACAAAGATGATACATGCAGACGCCTCAGTGGCCTCATAAAAAAGGGGTGGCCGGATCACAGGAGACAAGTCCATGAACTGTTACTTCCTTATTGGCCAGAGCGGTCAGATCTGCATGCTGAAGGACTGATTATGAAAGGTGAGAGGCTGCTTATTCAGACCACATGAGACAGGATGTACTGCAGAAACTTCACCAAGGGCATCAAGGAATCAACAAATGCCTTGCCAGAGCAAGAGAATCGGTCTGGTGGCAAGGTATCACATCACAAATAAAGCAGATGGTGGATCGATGTGACACCTGCGCTATGGAAACCCCAACTCCAGTTCAACCACTTATCACGACAAACTTACCAAGTTGACCATGGCAGAGAGTGGGGGCTGACCTCTTCCAGTGGAGAAATGGAGATTATCTGGTCTTAGTTGACTATTTCTCCAGATATATTGAGATGTGCAACTTTACCAGCTGCACGTCAGCTGCAGGTGCAAAGCTGTCTTCGCGAGGTTCGGGTGCCCAGAGGTTCTGATCTTATTCAGACCAGTTTTTTGTTCTGGTCTGAATAAGTCATGCTCTTAGCTGAAAATGCAGTTGTCATGAGTAAGCGTGCAACATGTTCTGTTGAGTTATCATAGGAGTGAAACCCTTAGCTAAAAGGGGGAGATGTAATGGCAGGAGTACGCCAGGGAGTGGCGCTGCAGGACTGTGGGGTCAGTGGGGGTTCAGTAATGTTGAGCTGAAGAAGTGTTAATAAAGTTATGGAGATAACAGCATGTTGTTGTTCTTGAGTTGTACAAATAGAGATCAACAATACACTTGCAACATAACATAAGGTATGTGTTTGTTTTCACCAAATTTCTGCTCCACAGGACGTGCCCCCTTCAGGCTCCATTAATATGCCTTGATGGACGCAAATGTTCAGCAACCCCTTTACTAAAAGAGAATTCCAAAATACTATCACCTGTATGTGCGTGTGTGTTTATGTATGTGCGTGTGCAGTGGCGGCGCCAGAGTATTTTTTGTGGTTCAACTATGGTGGGGCTAACCCATACAGCAGTGGGGCTCAAATCAATGCCAGAATTTCAATGTTAATATATATTCAATAAAACAACACCCTCCCACAGCTAGAAACACGCACACACACACACACACACACACACACACACACACACACACACACACACACACACAGAGAGACAGAGAGAGAGAGAGAGACACTAGTTAGTTAATACTGTAGTTACGTTAACAGCACAGCAGGTAGCTCCGACTGAAAATTTGGCAGATAAAGAAGGCGATGAGACCAATATAAGATCACAGTGGGCCAATAAGGCCAACTTTGACACACAGATCACCCAATTCAACACAATACTACCGCACAACAGTCAAGAGTCAAACACATCTCCAACAAATTAAATATGCTAATTAAGCAACAAGACAGCAGCGAGGAAGGAACAGACAAAACGCAACAACAAAGTCAGCAAAGTTTCCAAAAACAATATTAAAACTCCGGTTTTTGTGATTGGAGGCAAAGATGTCGATGATGCGCTGAACATCCAAAGTCTTTGTCCTTTGTTTGTTGATGGACAGCAGCGCCAAGTTGCTGTTTCTGGTATCACCGCTGCTGTTCGGTAGATAGTTCTTAATCCGACGGAGGCAGGAGAAACTGCGTTCGCACGAAGCAGAGGTCACGGGCATGGTCAGTGAAATACAGATGAGTCTGTATAAAACCACAAAAGCATCCCGGTAAGGTCGCATTAAAGTGAGAAATTCCAAAGTGTCATTCACTACATGTCCCTGTACTTCCTTTCTTTCCAACAGACGCTGACCTTGGTGTAGCTCTGCTGTCTGATTTTCCTCAGTCCCTCCATAGAACTGAGTCTTGTCTACGAGTCTTGTCTTGTCTCCTTAGAACCCAGTCTTGTCTAGGAAAGACGCATGTTTGGGGCTGAGTGCCGAGACTCCAGTTAAAACTCCTCCGGCCTCGGTTGAGAAACGTCTTCTCATTTCACCCACAAGTCTGTCAATAACTGGGTAATACAAATGTGTGCGCTGTGTATCTGGAGTTGTAACAGGTGTGCGCTCAACTGGGACCTCGACAACAAACTCCTGAAGAATTCGAGGAGGCTGTGTCCGTCTCTTTTCGCATGTCCCGTCCTGGCTCACACTGGCTTTGGTGCACAGGTCCGCTGCTCTGTCCCGAATGTCAACCCACGACTCTTCTGCGCGTTTGTCTGACAATGTCACTATGACTGACTCTGATAAGTCTATTCTGGACGAAAGCTCAAGAGTGGGAGATTGGAGCTGGTCAGACATGAATTTTGTGACCCGGAATAGCTCCTCGAAAAGCGTGAGACGCAGGACAAACTGTTCTGCAACAAGTCCATTCAAAGCCCTGGCCTCTGTTTTTCTCCGCGCATTAGGCTGAGACATGATATCCAGAAGTGTCGCCCGTATTGCAGGCAGGGATTTTAGGATTGCCACCAAGGCCGCATATTGACATGCCCAGCGTGTGTCAGATAGGCTCTTCAGTTCAACGGGCTGTGTCAATGATTCAATCTCTCTCTGTTTCTTGATGAACAGATCATGGGCGACAGAGTTGGAGAAAAAGTGGTACAACATTTATACCGTTTCAAAAAACTCTGCTGCCGCTTCAACGTTGCGGACCACATCAACCAAAACGAGGTTTAACATGTGCGCATGACAGTGAATGCACAGTGCTTGTGGCACATCCTTTTTTTCAATTTCTGCTGAACGCCACTTTTGGAGCCCGACATAACTGCAGCGCCATCATAACACTGTCCGACACACATGTTTTCGTCAATATTACACTGTGATAGCGTCTGTTGTATGCTTCTCAGGAGCGAGTCGGCGTCCAGGCCATCTGCTTGCGTGAAGTGCAGGAATTCCTCACACACATTGTCTCCTTTTAAATACCGCACAACAATGGAAATCTGTTCAGTTTTACGGATATCTTTGCTTTCGTCAACCATTAGGGCGAAATGTTCTGCTTCTCGGGTTTCTTCCCTTATTTTGTTTCTGACCATGTCAGCCATAATTAAAAAAATCTCGTTTTGAATGTCTTTATTTGTGTATTTAGCATTTCTGGGATTATCCTTCAGTTTCTTTGCTACTGTCTGGTCAAATTCACCAATTACGTTCATCAGCTCCACAAAGTTGCCCTTATTTTCTGACTCTGCATCCTCTCGGTGACCTCGCTGAGCAATGTCTTGGCATGCAATAGGGACAAACCACAGCCCTCATATACTCTCTGTTTTCCTTTACGATTTTTGAATGATCCGCATCTATCATGTTTCCGAATCTCTGTCGTTGCCAGTTTAAATTCAGCCCATGCCTCCATGGCGAACTTGTGTGCCGCACTTGCGTTGTGTTTTTTAAAGGCTGCTGTTGCGTGTTTCCAGTTCTTATATCAATTAGAAATGGAACCGGTGCCCACCACCACCCAGAAAATGACGGCAGGCGAAGCAGAAAGTTGTGTCCATCTCAACTGAATATTCAAGCCAGCTGAGTGTGTCAAACCAGGTAGCATTAAAAAGATCCCTGCTGGTTACCTATTAGCCGTGAAGGGTCATTTTTCCTGATGGGGCGCTGTGGTCCATTCCAAGGTCGTTGGCTAATGTCAGTGGTAGCATTAGCATCATGGCCAGCGTCCTTGCCCGCAGTGGTTGGTTGTGGCTGGCCCTGCCAGCCCCTTTCCTCATCCTCTTCCTGCTGCTGCTCCATCTCCTCTTCTTCTTGCTCATCTTTGTCCGGCCGAGCCTGGCACATGGTGGACGCGGGACCCGATTGGTCGTCTTCCCCCGCAGGTGTCAACGGTGTGTCTGTAGTTTTATCCCAAACGCCCGCCACCGCCATCTGTTCTTCAATCCGACAACGTTTAAAAACGAATTTATCCATGATCAATTTTGACCAGCTTACTAACGTTAACTTAATAACGTGACTGTAAGCCACTTACGCTAACTACTACAGCCAGGTAGCTTCTAACAAAGATAATTTCAACCAAACTGTCTCTGTGTCGAGCATACACTAAAAGCGCGCTCACATGAGTGACGTACGGACTGACAGGTTCCCAACTGATCTCAGGACAGCACAGTCTATGTTGATTAATAATAACGGTGGATGCTGTAGGCCGACTCTTAATGAACCCAGATAAGTGACAGTTGTCATCGCATCTGCCAGAATGCTGTTATGACGTGGAGGCGCGGTTGGACTCCACACTTTTCTTGGTTGTTTTATGGTAGGGCTAACGGTAGGGCTATCACAATTCTTGATAGGGCTACAGCCCAAACAAGTCCTACCCTGGTGCCGCCTATGTGCGTGTGTGTGTCATGTATTCTTCTGGTTCCACACTGAGGTTCAAGCCAGGGGTTAATTATGTGTTTGAGAAAGAAATAAAAAATTCTGCTGTACGGGCAAAGATGACATAGCATAATAGCAACGTCAAAAGCTGAAGAATCCTCCTGAATCCTCAACTGAATCAACCCTGAACTAACCTACCAACCATCAGTAACCATTTCCAAAATGAACCCAGGCTTATGGTTACCCATTGATTCAGCTCCACCACTAAACTACCAAATTATCCAAAAACAATTAACATAAATACCAAGCTTAACCAGCTCATAAAATTATCATAAAAGCTTAACCAACTCATAACATTATCATAAAATAATAACAAAACATTACAATTTAATCTAGATCTATAAGACATTCCCGTAATCTGTCTTTCAAGAACACAATAAAGTACCCCTCTCCCTTTAATGTGAGTCCTAAAACAGATCCCGGGACATAAAGACAGCAAGGGAAATGCAGACTTGCCCTGAGTGAATGAACAAAGGTTTGTCTAGAATATTGATCAATAGTGTAAGAGACTGTATAAAGGACATAACGCTAGCAACTTACGGCTAACATCGCAGATGCGGTTAAACAATACAACTAAAACAGTAATTGTGCCACTGTTATTGCAATTTATTGAATTTTGTAAAAAAATGCAAACATAACGCAAATCGTGTGTGGTAGCACACTGAATGCACTCACATAAAGCATTCACCCCTATTCATGAATAAAAAATAAAAATATATAAAAAACATTTTTACTGATTGGCTCCTTTACAGTGGATAAAAGAACATGACTTGAATACAGAAATACAGAAAACTTGCGATGTCTAAAATGTTATGCCGTATTTCTTAGTCCAAAGTGCTTGTCAGTACTGACTAGTGACAATTGTGAATCACTTTGTCACAGTGTGTGTGTGTGTGTGTGTGTGTGTGTGTGTGTGTGTGTGTGGTGTGTGTGTGTGTGTGTGTGTGTGTGTGTGTGTGTGTGTGTGTGTGTGTGTGTGTGTGTGTGCGTGCGTGTGTACACGTTATTTAGCTGACGCTTTTATTCAAAGCGACTTACAATAAGTGCATTCAACCATGAAGGTACCACCCAGAAATTGTAAGAATCATGGGAGCACATAAAATCATCAAAACAGCAAACTGCTTCAAGTTCTGCAATTTACAATCTGCAGTCTAAACAGATGAGCTCTCGGTCTGCGACAGAAGACGTTTAGGGTTTCTGCAGTCGTGATGTCAGTGGGGCGCTTGTTCCACCATTGTGGAGCTAGGACAGCAAGCAATCGGGATTTGTAGAGCAGCAGGTGGGGCCCATCGTAATTAGTAAGGATGCCGTTTGGCAGTCGTGGAGCATTGTGGACGGGCTGGGGGGGGTGGTTTGACCACGTCCTGGATGTAGGCTGGGCCTGAGCCATTCACAGCCATAAAGGAAGTGCAGGGTGAAGAGAAAGGGTGTATGGGAGGACTTGGGTGGGTTGAAGAGCAGCCGCGATGCTGCATTCTGGATGAGCTGCAAAGGTCAAATGGAATGCAGGCAGACAAGACAGAAACCGTGGGGCCAATACACACATTCTTCATTCAAGTACAATTGATTGTGTAAAAAAATACAAAAAATAAAAGTAGGAGTGCTGATTCAACTTCTTTGCTTAAGTTTAAGTGGAAAGGTACATGCTCTGAAATGTAGTATAGAGTATAAAAATATCAGAGACGTGCGGTGAGGTTCGTGGAGGTGAGGCACTGACTTTTTCAGAGTCTGATTTACGTTATCTTCTCTCCCGTGGTTTGAAGCCTGTTTAGTTCCGGCATTGGTATTCCATTTTCATCACTTCGCTTTTTAATTGAAAGTCCAGTTTTGAGAAACTTCTGAGGTTGGTTATTGAATCTACAATTTTTGCAGTAAGAAATGTTTTTTGTAAATAAACAAAACTGATTTAGTGCACTTGATTCTGCCTAAAAGAAGGTAACGGAAGCATCCTGTAAACCCTGTGGGCTCACACATGCGAGCCGGTCATCCAGGGTCACACCCTCTGCCCAGTGAGGCAGAGGTACTGGCTGCCACATTTCATGCTTTTTCAGAGCGTTCTTTTGCTGCAAGACTAAATATGTTATACACATCCATGAAATACATTGACTGTTTGAAGTAAAGTGTGGACATACAATAAAAGTGTCTACAAACATTACATTGGTGACAAACAGTGAAAAAGCAAAAGGCATGCAAACTGGTTTGAGCCCATGCGCTCAACCCAGTTTGTGAGGGATTGCGCAATTCACGGTGAGTATAGTATAAGTCTACCACATAGTGAAATTCCTTCATGTCTACAGGAATACCAACATCTTTTTAGGTTGGCACAACACACAAAGCATTCGCCAAATATTGTTCTAAGAGCAAACACCTTACATCTTAAATAATACCATGGATGGGAAATGTCTTGTTTTCGTAATGTCTGTGGTGCATGATGAGAGATAAACCAAGCAATCATATTTTTCATGTGTTATTGTCCCATCCATTTAATAATAATAATAATACATTTAATTTAGAGGCGCCTTTCAAGACACCCAAGGTCACCTTACAGAGCATATAGTCATCATAAATAAAAGACATTGTGGAAAAAATAAATAAAATAAAATAAATAAATAAACATAAAAAATAAAAAATAAATAAAACAAAAACAAGACAAAACAAAACAAACAATCAGAACAGTGATCAGTTAGACGTTGTGTGCGAGTTTGAACAGGTGAGTTTTGAGTTGTGACTTGAAGGTTGTAATGGTGTCTGACTGTTTTATGTGTGGGGGGAGGGAGTTCCAGAGCCTGGGTGCTGAACAGCTGAATGACCGGGCACCCATTGTAGTGAGTTGTGATGTGGGGATACATAGTAGTCCAGCAGAGGTTGAGCGGAGGGAGCGGGAGGGAGTGTATTCTTGGAGGAGGTCGCAGAGGTAACTGGGGGCTAGGTTGTGGAAAGCTTTGTAGGTGAGGAGTAGGGTTTTGTATTGGATGCGGTAGTGTACTGGGAGCCAGTAAAGTTGGATGAGGACAGGGGTGATGTGGTCAGATGATTTGGTGCGGGTGATGATCCGGGCGGCTGAGTTCTGAATGATCTGCAGTCTGTTGATGAGTTTGGTGGGGAGTCCGGTGAGGAGGGCGTTGCAGTAGGCTGAAATTTAGGCTGAAATCGGTCTTCATGTTTGGAAGGCTCTTAATGAAACAAAATAAAATAAAATATTCCATTTTAAAACATTTAAACTAAAGTAAAAAGCCTGCTTGAAGATGTTAGGAGTAGAAAGTAGAGATATTTGTGTTCACTGTAGGGAGTAAAGGTGAAATAAACACACAAGTAAAGAACATAAACCTGAAAACTCCACTTGCGTACATGAACCAAGAATTCCTACTTTGTTGTTTCCACCTCTGGCCATAAGAGGTTTAGAGTAGTCTAGTCGCCAGATGAAAAGAGCCTGAACCAGAACCTGCGTGGCCTTCTAGGTGAGGAATGGACGTATCCTCCTGATGTTTTGGAGCAAGACTCTGCAGGAGCGGGCTGTGGCAGCGAGTTGGCAGCGAAAGACAGACGGTCATCCAGGGTCACACCCAGCTGCCTTGCCGTCAGACCCAACAGAGGTCTTGATCTTGATGGTGAAGTCGAGGGTGGGAGATGCCTTTCTGGAAGGAAGAGCGGCTCAGTCTTATCGAAATTGAGCTTCAGGAGTGTGTGCGTGGCTGCATAGTTGATAGATGAGTTCTGTTAGCTGATAGAATAGCTCACGTTACATTGACCCCAACAAACACACACATGCACACACACAAACACACACATACAGACTGGCACGCAGAACACAAACACACATACTTACACACACACACATGCATGGCTGCAAATGCATGCACCTAAAACACATTTACCCGTGTGTATCACTTAAGTGTTAGCGACTGCAGTCCCTTTTGCATGCTGACTGGCTCCAGTGGCAGATGGTGGTTTCAGTGGTAGACAGCAGGTACAGACGATGTTGGCTTGAGTGTGAGCTAATGTTTTGGCAACATTTTCCCAAAATAAGTCAACCCGTTGTAACATTAAAGAGCACATCTTCTAAAATATATATTTATTTTGTGCTTAGACATGGACCTTATCTGCTAATTAAATGATTTTAGGGATTTAAAAGTCAACAATAAAGCAACATCTTGTATTACAGTATCTTGTGCTATCAAAGGCAAAAAAAAGAATTCCCATGGTCTTACAGGGTTGACAGCAATGCAATTGCGGGTGTTAGTATGCAGATTTATTCATTATATGCATGGATTCCAATTAAGTCTACCACATAGTATAAGACAATGGCAAA
The DNA here is from genome assembly GCF_026213295.1 of Gadus chalcogrammus. NCBI lineage: Eukaryota > Metazoa > Chordata > Actinopteri > Gadiformes > Gadidae > Gadus > Gadus chalcogrammus. The sequence continues at coordinate 17,896,491 of NC_079431.1, forward strand.
GACCTAGGGGGGATTTCTATTTTTTTATAAATATAACTGAATCTGTTGGTATGGAACAAAAGAAAGAAAGAAAATGAGAGAAAAACATTTAGATTAATATAATTCTAAATATAAAAATATGTATGTCTACGGTATATATGACAGTCCCAATGCAACAACAATGTAAATCATCTGATAAAAGTGTGTTATTCAAATCCAGGAGGGAAACAAGGACACTCAACACAATAAGCCCTTCTTTTCCAGCCAAACTTTTGAGGTGTGTCAACCCTTCGCAGTGGGAGGATGAACAAATGCCGCCAAACTCCAGAAGTGAACATTGTGCCGTTTGAGCCAAAATGGAGGGTGTAGGTTTGAGCCAATATGGAGGGTGGAGGTTCCAGCCGTGCCGCAGGTTCTGTGCCTCTTTCTGTCTACTTCCTGCTGGGTTGCAGGGAGTCAGGGAACAGCATCACAGCTGGGGAGCATTTGGTAGCAACTCACAAAACCAAGAAAGAAAATAAGGAGTATGTGTGTGTTTGTGCGTGTGTGTGTGTGTGTGTGTGTGTGTGTGTGTGTGTGTGTGTGTGTGTGTGCTTTTGTGAAATGTTGTGCTGCAACAATCAATACCAATCCTTTGTTCATTTAGTCCGGCCCGCCTTATATGCCGTTTTACTGAGAAATGAGCAATGTTAAACAAGCTTTAAATGGGATTTTAGTCCATTTTCTTATTTAAATTATTTGTAACATCTTTCTTTCTTTGTATACGCACTTGAATACAATTTAGCCCATTGACCCTATCCTGTTACTTTGGTTGGCATCACCCCTTAGGCAAGGCAGAGGAAGTAAACAAACGGCTGTACCTTCCATTTAACCTCGACCTAGGCGTTCTCATCTCCCCAGCGTTATCGGTGAGCGTTATTGAGGTTTGAATGAGCCTTATCGACGAGAGGGCGGGACTTCCAAGCAAGCTTCGAAGGGAGCGATATCCGTTGAAGTGACATGGGTTTAGCAGATAGAGGCGAGAGAGAGGGAGGGACTTCAGATGGAGGGTTTCCGTTGGATGTTTTGAATATTGGTTTGTCTAATGGATAACTTTTGTCGAATGATAACACAGCTCATAGGCAGAAGGAGAACCTAAGTCAAAGGCCAAAACATTGAGAAAATGGAGGCATATTGTGGCGTCCGTGGGTGTGGACGCCGGTCCCGAGTGCTGCAAAGGATCAAGAGAGGGTATCGCCCTCCCGGGCGATAGAAGGTCCAGTCCCGGGCCCTTTGCATCCAGTCCCGGGCCCTTTGCATCCAGTCCCGGGCCCTTTGCATCCAGTCCCGGGCCCTTTGCATCCAGTCCCGGGCCCTTTGCATCCAGTCCCGGGCCCTTTGCGGTAGCGACATTAGGTGGGGTGGTGTTATTAGTTTGCAAGTAAGTGATGTTGGAGTTGAGGGAAATCAGCCACCGAGATGTTTAGGGTGTTGGGATAAGCCCTGTGTTGGTTGTGTGTTCTGTGGACGCTACAATATATGAAATATATGTATAAAAAAAAAATTATATATATATGTGAACAGCCGTCAACTTCAAATTCATTTTCAAACCCAAAAGTGAAATAATCTTTATCTGCTACGCCTCTTCTTCCTGGGGAAAATCTTTAAACTCCAGGTCCGACAATCCGTCCTTTAACATCTGTTACACCGAGTCCATTCAAAATGACCACCCGGTTTGGTTCCATGAGCAACTTCCATCGCGACCCCCTCAACATGTTAACCTGCGTGAGCAAAAGAGTCATTGGACTGTACCAAGATTCAGCCACTTTGGCAGCAGACGGATAAACGGTTAAAGGATCACACATAGCTCAAGAAACGACACACGCTAAAGCACCACTACGACCACCTCCCCTCGTGACCCAGACATAGGTCAATCCCATTCATAACCACACGCGCCATATCATATTTTGTCCCCGCATCCTCCAGACCATTCAACTCCTCATAGTTATTTTAGTAATGGATGCGGCTTTACTCAAATAATGTTTTAGTAAATCTTTTTAAGTGGGCCTTGTACCACATTTAAGATCAGACTTATACACTTCACACTGCTTTTGACATGCAATTCTTTATTCTCTTGCCCATGTTTTTTTCTCACTTGTCCTCATGCACTGTAGCTTGTACTATGCACTAATGTTCTGAATGGAAAATAACATTTGTTCAATTGAATTGATTACAATTTAAATCTCTTGCAGTAGATCTGGATAGCGCTTCTGTTAATGACCCTCTCTCCGCATACCTTCCTATATATATCTGCCTTGAGGCCAAAGCTGTATAAGGACTATTAAGAATTTCAGGAGCAAGAATGGTTTGGCTAAAACCCCACTGTCCGAAGCCTGCCTGCCTGCAGGCATCCTTGGGCAGGATCGCTTACCCCCAACCTGCACCTATAAGACATGTATCTAAATGAACTCGTTCTGGATGAAAGGGTTCGCTAAACGTTGAAATAGTAAGGCCCCCTGGCTGTCAGAAATTGCTTTCCTCAAGATTGAAACAATACAGAAAACAACCACATGTATGAATGCAGCTCATATTTTTGTTACGAAGCATTGATAAGAATGTATTTGTTTTTCTGGCCAGGAAAAGAAATACATTGTCACTTTTCTCTGCCTCGCTCCCTCTACCTTTCTCTGTCCATCTCACACTCAATCTCTGTCTATCCCTTCCTCATCTCTCTATCCCTTCCTCTTTCTTGATCTTCCTCTGGCTCTCTGGCTCTCTCCCTCCCACTCCCTATGATCGACGGGTCGTGTAGGTGGGAGATCTAGTTATCTACGGCAGGGTGCTGGCAGGAGAACAGTACAGAATATCCAATCCCTGCATTCAAACATCAGTGGCAGTTCCAGGCCAACCTGTGCTGCATGCTGAAGGCCATTGAGTAAATAAAGACGCTGACACTCCGCACAGCCAATCAATCTGAATGATCAGCCCGGAGGGACCCGTTGCCATAGGGAGGGCGATTATCCTGGGATGCATAAGGTTTGGTAATGCATGTCTTTAAGTGTTATACCTGTCGACAGAGAGAAAGTGTTTGAGTTTGTGTGTTTCGCAAAATATGTGTGTGTGTGTGTGTGTGTGTGTGTGTGTGTGTGTGTGTGTGTGTGTGTGTGTGTGTGTGTGTGTGTGTGTGTGTGTGTGTGTGTGTGTGTGTGTGTGTGTGTCTGTGTCTGTGCATACATCCGTAGGTTTCAGTGTATCAGAGAGTGTGGTTGTGTGTGTGTACGTGCACATGCACATGCATGTGAGTGTGTGTGCGTGCATGTTGTACAGCATTGCACACATACTCACCAGTGTGTGCTTATTGGTGTCTCTTCCACATCATTTCCATCTCTATGATATTAGAGACACTTCAAAGGTTAAACTTTCCATTCAAAACTTGGAACAAAGCTGACATTGTCAGATGTATTTCCCACTGTCTGAACAGCTCCCATTGGCATGTGTTTGTGTTGTTCGCCAAAAGCATTGGCCCTGGTATGTATCAATGTGTTCTGAGACTAAGTGGAGTTGACTGTACGCAGATTCCTGCAAGATGCCAGGGTTATTATTATTTAAATATGACAGCCAAGTCAATGTATCCCGCTTCCAATGACACTTGGCAACATCCAAATACCAATACTGTCTCCCCACCAATTCAATAGCATCCCCCCCCCACACACACACACACACACACACCCACACACACACACACACACACACACACACATACACCACACACACACACACACACACACACACACAAACACACACACCCACACACACACACACACACACACACACACACACAGACACACACACACACACACAACACACACACACACACACACACACACACACACACACACACACACACACACACACACACAAACACACTCACGCAAACACACCAGACAAATCAATAACAGCTGTCAAACCAAAACAAATCAAGTTTCTGTGTTAAAGTCTGTGTTAAAGTACAGGAAACAGCAGTAATCATTCACTTAAATAGCGTCAAGCATCAAATCAATAATTAAAACAGGTCTTTTGTAGCTCACAACTGTTCCACTTCACAGAATACACAAAGGATGCAGAATCTGCGATGCTGTACCACAAGTGATGCCTACATAACTATTTACTGTTAAGTAAACTAGCAGACACTCATACCAAAGAGAATAAAAGTCAATTCAGATCCATGTCATTGAGGAGCAGGTTGGGCTTGGGGAGTCTTGCTTAAGGAGGCCTACAGGTTAGGTTAATGACATTAGGGATATGACCCGGTATACCTTTGAGCTGGTAGCCGATCCCTATGATCTGTAGTAGTGTATCTGGCAGGCATCTAACTAAAAGGGTGATTTTGACTTGAACAGTTTGGCCATTGGCCGATCGAACCCAAACCCTTCAACTGAGAGCTGAACACCCTAGCCACTAGACTCGACTACCCCTTCCTTCATCCACAGAGAAATCCGTGGCTCTCTCTCTGTCTCTCCCTCCTAAACTCTTTTGGAGCAGTCCCAAGGAGAGAAGAGTTTATCCACAGAGACAAGGGTCCTCAAGGCCGCTCAACCAGGTCACAGCCTCGACTGTTCACTTGATATTTCATGAGTGACACTGGCATTGTGAGTCACCTGCCCTCCACCCACTTTGTGTCTTATTCTCCCTGAGTTATTTACGGACGATGCAGAGGCACTTGCAGCTCTCCTGCTGTGTGAAACCCAAACCCACACTTGCATGCACACACACACAGACACACACACACACACACACACACACACACACACACACACACTCCACACACACACACACACACACACACACACACACACACACACACACACACACACACACACACAAGCAAACCCACGAGCACAACAAAAAGAATGTGATCAACAGAAGGACCACTTGAACGCAACACACACATACATTGAGCCATCACGTCCACATGTATACACACACACATACACACACACACTATTGGGTACAGAACACACGTTCATCCACGTGATGAACGTGGCAAATAATTGGAACACACACAAATATTTCCGAATGGAGCCAATACATGCACCTACACACTTGCTATACCACACACACACACACACACACACACACACACACACACACACACACACACACACACACACACACACACACACACACACACACACACACACACACACACACAAGCAAACCCACGAGCACAACAAAAAGAATGTGATCAACAGAAGGACCACTTGAACGCAACACACACATACATTGAGCCATCACGTCCACATGTATACACACACACACACACACACTATTGGGTACAGAACACACGTTCATCCACGTGATGAACGTGGCAAATAATTGGAACACACACAAATATTTCCGAATGGAGCCAATACATGCACCTACACACTTGTCATACACACACACACACGTACACACACACACACACACACACACACACACACACACACACACACACACACACACACACACCACACACACACACACACACACACACACACACACACACACACACACACACACACGCACACACACTCATGTGTACAGAACACAGTGGAACTGGAGTGTATGTAATTTCCAGACATAATAATACAGCCTTGGTTTGGCGGGTTCCGGTGCTTACCCATTTATTATTTTGAATGTGTTCTGCTTGTCAACTACTCTGCAAGGAACAGTGACTTCATGTTGCAAAGACATGTTATTTCAGTCTGAACGCAGTTATGACTTCTGGGTAACAGTAAAGTCATCATGTGGGTGCGTTACATTCATACATGCATACACACACATGCATACATACATTAATATCTAGATCCATCCATCCATCCATCCATACGTGCATACATACATACGTACATACATTCATATATAAATACATTCATATCTACATACATAATTAGATACATACGTATAAACATAGAAATTTAAGTCAAGTAGTATGCATATATGTTGATGCACATTACTATTTTTGTTGTTTATCTGTTTCATAAGATACTGATGTTTATAGTGTAATGTTAGGTGACATCAGGACACCAGGACGTTTTCTCTCTCATACTCTTGACCTACCTGTGAAGCTGTTATCTTTTACACCAGTGGACACGATACCATTATATACTTTTGTGTCTTCAATGTCTACAAATACCAGTTTCAAGTCTCATCAGTGCTGCCGGTTAACCACAAACGTAGTCTTTCAGAGACAGAGCACGAGGGTGCAGTTCTGTGCGCCCCCCCCCGGTATATTTAAATTACAACAACACTAGAAAGACTTTATGAAGCAATTATACTTCGTAAATGTGAGTCCATTTGAATCTCCCAGGGGTACGGTGGCCCGGCATGGCCAATTTAAGACAGCCCATTCCGTTTGTGAGCACAGTGCGGCCAAGAGGTCCATGCTAATTTCTGCTTTGAGTGAGCATGCTCTGATTACACTCTGTATTTATTCCAAAGCTCATTGCCCTGTTGGCCCCGGAATCAGCATGCAAATGAAGGGTGGAGAATTGTCACTGTTGTCAAGTGGTGCCTGGTAAACATTTAGATTGCGGAAGCATGAAGGCATAATCAGACGTAAATCAGGGTAGTTGTTGGGAGGGGGGCTATCTGTGTATGTGTGTGTTTGTGTGTTCTGTGTGTGCGTGTTTGTGTGTCTATCGGTGCATCTGTGTGTTTTTGTGTGTGTGTGTGTGTGTTTGTGTTTGCATGTCTGTGACTATGTGTGCCTATGCCTGTGCAGGCGTGCACGCGTGCATTGTTGCATGACTGCGTGTGTGTGTATATGGACTGGGAGGAGACAGGATAGTGTGGGTGTGGAGACCTTGCATTGTTAAGACTCATGCACACAAAATTCCAAATTCACAGTCCTTTGTGCACCCAGAAACTAATAAGATCTATTCTGCTGTCCGACCACATAGTAAAGGAAAGAAACTAAGGGTTTGCTTTGACATTGACAAAGTGGGATAATTATGGTTTAAGCCTCTAGGTATATTTTCTACAGATTGGTCGTGTGACAGGAGCTAGGGGAGACGGTGAAGCAAGGGGACACCTTGCACATCGGCCCTGCTGCGCTGCGCAATTGGAACCACATCGAATGGGATGTCCAGCTCCAAGTCCGACACACTCCACTCTTTTCCTCTCCTTGTACCTTCTAGAATCCACACCCCAATTTTGACACCCTACTTCAGGAACTGCCGCCTTCAGAGAAGAGCACCACTAAACAGTTGTTGAGCTGTTGGTGTCGACATCATTCCAGATAAACCTCTGGAATGACAAGCCTGAGGATCTTAGGCTAACAACATCAGTATATTCTAGGTTGTAATGGTACACAAAAGTCACAGTCCGGTGTGTACCTCAGCTTTGAAGTCATAGTACGGTACATACGGTACAGTCATAGTTAATAAAGGTTAGGGGCAATGAAACACAAAATGAACTGGGTTATAGCATTTGCATTTCGAATTTCCCAGACAGGGATTGTTGGAAATAAGTGTCATCGCTGGTTGTGCCAGCCGGTTTGCTTTTCACCATAGCCGTAGGAGCCTGTCGGATCCCTCCTCCGTAGCTTAAGGTCGCCATCCAATCTTTTTTTACAAAAAACTACCGTGGCGGCGCAACGGGGAGGGCAAGGCTGTGATTGGTCCGCTAACAATCATTTCTCGGGAATCACTTCCTCCGTTTGTACTTTGCACCTAGTGTTACTTTGGTTTACTTTGCACATTAAAGGACCAGGTAAAACACCAAAATAAGGTTTTGAAAAACGTGGTATAAGTTTTTTTCCAACACGTCTTATGGTTTTTAGTCACATATAGATTGAGCGGGCGGCGAATTGCATGGCTATCCCGACATCCCGACGGAGTAACTCGAATGCTCGAGGGTTTCTCCGATGTAGTTAGCGGAGTCAGTAGTATATGTTGATAACGGATCCGGGGGAACTCGTCTTCTAAGTTTTAAAAATTATCCGATTGCAAAACAGCCTTTACATTCGCCTATTAGCGCTAGGCACGGGGGGGCCACATTTACGCACCGCGGGTCCACCTCTGTAACCACCCAGAAGTGCCAGTACAGTGACGGTTCGGTAAAAATACGTGTATCGTAACACCCCTAGTATCTTCTCTTAAAATCCCTCTTTTATACACTTGCTTTTAGTGGACACTGGTATTCCGTAAAATATGGTTTGCCTTTACTATGTTGTTTTTATTGATAATATTTTTTATATACACAGTTGTTTTTCTGTAGTTTGTATTTTTTGTTGCCTCTGCTTCATTCAATGTTAAGTGTCTTGTGAACTGTATTTCAGAAAATAGCTTTTTTGATGACAAAGTAAAGGTTAGTATTATCATACTGCCCTTTATTCAACTGCACTTAACTCTGTGGCATTGTTGGGATGAACCACCTTAAAAGGTGCTGGCTTGTTGCGCCAAACAAACACCAACACTCAGGGTGTCCGCCGAAGCATACGACTCCAAACAACGGCGATTCCACATGTTTGCCAACAAGAAACAACAGCCACCAACGGGTACGGCCTCAGGATTTAAAGAATACCCAACTAGGTTGATTGTTGCCAACATCAGGAAGACATTAAAGGTACATGGGTCAGAATTTTTCAAACATTAATTATGCTATGCCTACTGGTACCAAATATTTATATAACTATACCTACTGTAGGGAACCGTTCTAGTCAGGTAAGATTTCCATAAGTACACATAGTTTGTACTCATTAGCTCCTCAACAGCAGATAGAAACACAATCATCCTTCAACTTCTTTAGAGGGGCTGTATGTCAGAATCAAGCTATTATTTGTTAGAAATGCCATCGCAATCCGTCAACTATTAGCGGGTGAAATGCACTGTGAGAATATCTGTTTCAAGTTGACTGACTCTGACCAATCAGGGCATCTCTTCCCTGATTAGTCAGAGGAATCAATCTTGCCTGTCCATCGCAGGTGTGAGAAATGCAATTCTCATGAGAAAGGAACGTAGCGAGGGAGCCGAGAGGGCTCGGTCATTGTCCCTTCTGCTCTTTTCTGCGGTCTCTCTTTACAACTCTGAAATCTTAGCTATAACAGCTTTTGCTTAAATGTGTTACTGTTACTGTTTGTAGCATGTTTACTGTGTATACTCACACATCCCTATAAGAGGGTGGCAGCATACAGAACTATTCGAAAATGACCTCCACACAGAGCTAATTCATGTATTCAGAAATAGCAACGCAATCCTGTGGCTAATCATGCAGCTAATTAGCCTGCGCTAATAAGCCTGAACTGTGCGGGAGAGACGGAAACTGATTCACGGCACAGTTTCAAATGACCACGGGCTGTCAGTCAAGTGTCGCCTGCTTGATAGGTTAGGCCTGGGGGCGGGATTATTATGTGATATGAAACAAAACCCTGCAAGCTTCTGTCTGTCAAAGCTCCCTTCACAACTCTAGGCCGCTCATCATTGATAGCTCTTGAGGAGGCTAGCTTGAACACTTTGCTTCTCATACCTGTCAGCGATGCCAGGTGGCCAATATTAAAAGCAAAATAGACAATTATTTGAACAGATTATTATCATTTCTAAGCCCACGCCTCTCTCTCTCACTGTACCTCTCGTTCTACATCTCTCTCTCTCTCTCTCTGACTCTCTCTCTCTCACTTTATCTATCACTCTCGCCCCCCTTGTCATGCTCTGTGGCTTTATGTCACACCACCACTTGCAGCCTGTACGAGAAACGGATGACAGGTTGGAGCGTGGGCATTTATCCAGCGTGACAGCATGGTTTCCTGGCCTGTGGCCGCGGGACGGGTGGCTTTGCAGGTCAAAGTAGGTGGGGCCAGATACTGCCACGGTTGACAAGGATCAGGCTGACAAGTTGACCAACCGGAACCCAGACGGCAACCTCCTTCTGAGCGTCTCGGTCGGTCAACTGAATTATCGAGGAGTCCAGGGCCCAGTTTCCCGATAACGATGAATCTTCGCTCGTACGATCATTCTCACGATGGATCTTTCGAACCATCGTTAATTTCTTTGGAGCGTTTCCCGAAACTCCTCTTAACATGAACACGCATTCGCTGCACTCACGACGTTCGTAGGATTGTACCTGTCCACTGACATGGTGCTGAAACGGGCAATGACGCAGGGGGAGACGCAGGATTGTCGCAGGAAAATGGGGTTAAAAAGGGTTTAAAATATCTCCCCATCAAGGCCAACTGCAGAGGAGCCTACGAAAAGAATAGATTGCAATAATATGAATGCTAAAGATATTAAAACACAATTGATTAGGCCTAGGCCGACATATATATCAGTCCTAATCCTGAACGCAATGTGCATCCATTTATTCACGGCATTTCCACCCCTGAAATAATTCCATATTAAAAAAATCCAAAATAGCTTGTGTGACAACTACATTTATCTTAATGTGCTGATTTTTTAAACGTATATTTTGCGCAGCAGGAGAGCCGACTTTATCTGATTCCGCATAAGGTTGCATTGATTGGCTCTCTAGTATTAGAATATTTGTAGACACTAAAAATGCAATGTTCCATTCATACATTATCATTCAAACGCGGCTTTTGCTGACCCGATTAGGAGAGCTTGGTCTCGATCCTGCCCATATTGTTGGGCAGGATGAAGTAGGCTATAGGCAGGGTTCGAGTTATGATTCCATCTCTGTGGGGATCTCTTAAAGTTGTTGACGGTAGGGGGAGACCGTACCGGCCTTGCGCTGAATTTTGACGGGGGGGGGGCGGGTTAAGGACGTAAATATGTTCTATTATGTCACGGCTCTTCTCAATGCCGTGGAACGCTCCGTTCACTTGCATGGGCCCTTCACAACAATGCCAGCTTCTCGGTTGCTAAGCGACGTCAATGTCTTTGGCTAACTATTTCTCTGCTGATCAACATTATGCATGGTAAATTGGTAACAAATAAATTGTAAAAAAACACCTTGTGAAGTTATTTTTATCGTTTGGCAAGTAGCCGCTCATTATCGAAAATAAGCCCCTTCAGGTCGAAGCACCTCCGTTTCGCATCGGTGTCCGGTTCGCCCTGTTTGGGCTTATTTTCCCGAAAATGACCGGTGTGGGTGTCAGATTGACTCGGCTGCCAGATCGACTCGGGTCCTAGATGCACAATAATGACGCACTTCCTGTAAACGCTGTCTTTTAAATGTGCATGCGCGTTTCATTCATTCCCATGTTATTCCCAAGTATTAACGATCTCCTTTTGTTTTCTAATCTATGAATATTAATCGAATGTACAAATTATTGGTGCATATACTTGGGTTATATATAAAAGAAGAATCGGCTAACTCCATTCACTGAACGGGGCGATCCACTTTATTTCCAGCGCTCCCAACACGGAGTCAAAACAGCGACCCACACGCAGACACTTCCGTTCTCCTCTTTCAGAATAAGAGTCCCTAACAGGAACTGGGTTACATTATGCATTCATCAGTGCTTTTAGACGTGTTTCCAATGGCTTTGTTGTGTGAAAGAACGGGCTGCGTTCAATGAAATCAAAACTAAAACTGATTGAGTCTTCTTTTTATGTCCATGATTGAGCCCCCTTTATAAACAACCCCTCCGGGTTTGTCCGTTGGCTTGTGTCGATACGTCAAGTGACGATACGTCATCTGTAAGTAGACCCCGAAGGCGCCGCCAGGCGCCGCCATTTGCGCCGCCATTTGCGCCATTTCGAATTTCAGCCGCCGCCAGCCAATAATTGTATAAGCCAAAATAAGCCGCCATCTGATAAACTTTGGCTGAGCCAGCTAGAATTATTTGCATCAAGGAATAATTCCATCACATAGTAGGGCTTTGACTCCGAATGTGAATGAAGTATTGATTAGACAGCGATTTATTAGAAACCTAATAAACCGTTGGATCACGTAAGACCTGTAACCATGGCAACGCCGGTAAACAAACCTCGCAAAGCCCAATCCAGGTCTTACTGAAGGCATTTAATGGTCAAAATATTATTAATAAATATTCGAATATATTCAAATATTAATATTAATAAACAAACTAACTTTGAATATTATTTTTGGGCAAAAGTCAAAGCCCTATCACATAGAGACATTCACATGAAAAATTTCAGCCATTTGTAGCCATGAAAAATTGCAGCAGCCATTTAGGTTTTGGCTGAGCCGGCTAGCCAGCCAGTAACTTCATCAGCCAGCCATTATTCTCAAAACAAATGGCTTCGGGGTCTATCTGTAAGCGCAGGACCCCGAGTCGATCTGGCAGCCGAGTCAATCTGACACCCACACCGGTGTTCTATTATCCCACTTAACGTCAATATAACTCTGCATATGGAAGGGAAAAAAGTAGGGATGTCCGATATTGGCTTTTTTGCCGATATCCGATATGCGATATTGTCCAACTCTAAATTTTCGATTCCGATATCAGCCGATACCGATATCGATATTTGGGTTATTTTTCCTCAAACCTAATTTAGGTAACATTACATATCTCCTGTTGTGGAATTAACACAACATGCTTAATATTATTGTGATGCCCCACTGGATGCATTCTTGAATGCAACAAGGCTTTCCAAATGTTAACATTGTCTGTGCAAAATAAGAAAAATACTTCAACTTAATTTAAGGGAAAAGTGCAATGTTTATTTTATTTATTTTTTTTCAAAAAAAATCTGATACCGATATTGACAGATATTAATTTTTTATGCTAATATCGGGCCGATAATATCGGACATCTCTAGAAAAAAGCTTTATTTGTAATTACAATATTATGCTGCTGTATTTTCAGAGACCCCCACAGATATTTGAGTTTGCTGCTTTCATGGGAGCCAGACCTCTCTCTATGGGAGCTCAGCTCCCACTGGCTCCCACCTAACTTGAACCCTGGCTATAAGTCTTTCTACACTGCCGAGCCAGTTCGGTCGCAGCTTGGCACGCCCGGCGATTTCACCTTCTTATCTCAAGTTTTCTGTGTAAAACCGAGGGGGTCAAATTCCCCGTTCGTCACGGCGCAGGGTTTCTTGGTTCACTGGGGAAGGCGGGGCTGTGCACGGAGTCTCTGACCTCTTTAGAATAATTTGTATTATTGCATACTCCCGAATGTTTTCAGTTTTTATGAATGAAGACACCCGCATGCAATAATGAGTTCACTCTATCGTAGGCTAACGATGCTCTTAGCGTCCTACGATTACCCTGGAGCACTCGTTAGCTATGAGCATTTTCACGACGTTCGTTACCAACGATGCTTTCAGGAAACGGTGTGAAAACTGTACGATACTCGTACGACGCACTTCACGATCCACTTAGGCTTTCTGGAAACGGGGCCCAGAGGATTTTTTTTGTTGTTGTTTTTTTTAAAGGTTGTATCAGCGATGTTGGGTGACGTCACTTCTGTTGGTATTTGAAGTGACATCCCAAACAAAGCGCCAGTTCGCCCCACCCTTCCGCTTTTCGTGCATCCAGTAAAAATGATCATGAATGCAGCGCAAAACCCCACAGCACCCACCCCTTGTGGGTGATTGGATGGAATTAGGGCTGGAACAACGAATCGATAAAATCGATAAAATCACGCAACCGGACGGTGTAGAAACTCCAATCAGTTAAAAATAGTAATCCAGTTTTTAAATACATGTTAAATTCGGCAGCATATAGAGCTAGTTATCTTAAAAAAAAGTATTAAACAGTGTCAAATGTGATGTGTTCAGGTCGGCTCAGTAATATGATTGATGTGTTCAAATGCAACACAAAAAATTAATAATTTGAGATTTTGACGAAAAGTTGTTTTCCCAGCAATATAAAATAGATAGTAAAGGTGGAATAATGACCTGTTTAACGTCCTATCTTGAGCTATGATCATCTTATCAGCAATTAAAGCTATAATACAAGTTATATTTCTACAAAATAATAGAAAAGTATCAATAGTGGTATCAATAAAGACTTGGATCGTTATGGAGTCTCGAAAATGGTATCAATATCAATAAAGATTAACGCTCTCCTGTCATCTGAAAGAAATTAAGATGATTTAATTTATTTTTAACCATAAGTATTTACTGGTTAAATATGTTATTGCTTAACCGGTTAACCATGGACATCCCTTATATACTGTATATAGATAAATGTATGTCACACATTGTATGTTTTTTTTGTGTTATCCCAGTTATGTTTTTTTATTTTTTTATCATTTAATATTACTTATAATAGTTCCGGGACGTTGGAGCAATAACCTGGTGTTCTATTTCATGTAGGGTACGCCGTCTAGGCTTTGCCTTATGGGCTTGTCCCGAAAAAATTTGAAAAATTTGCACCAATCAACGTGGGCACCGCCCACATTCCCACGGCACCGTGTATATAAGGCGGCGCAAACCGCCGCCCATCCTCCCTTTTCTTTCAGCAATTTGTACTGATCAACGAAGAGATATGACTTCCAACGAAAAGATGATCGGTGGCAGTGGCGTGGGCGAGGCCACGGATCAACGGGCCTTTTCAGGGCCACTGGAGAGAGCTCCTGTAAGAGCATGCTGGCCCTTTTCAGGGCATCAGTGTGCCTCCTGTCCCGCTTCCCTGTCACATCTTTCCTAGCTCTGCGTCCGAGTTCTCCCGCTCCGGGGCTTCCACCGAAGCCACTATCTTCCCGGGGGAGAGACCGCGCTGGATGGCCGATCACTTCGATGAGATCATGGGTGAGGCGGCGGCCATCAAGGGCATCCCTATGCCAGCCCCGCCACTCGCCCCTATGTTGGATGACATGCAGGGCGAGTGTTTTTGCACCCTGTCTTCCTCCCGGCGGGTTACCCAGTGCCCCCTGTTCCCACCGGTTCAGCACCTTTTCACTGCTGCGGGTGGGAACCCCTCTACTCTGAAGGCCCCGGTTAGGGCCTTCACTGACTTCACCAGCGTGGAAGGGTGTGCTGATACTCAGGCAAGGGGGATCCCTCGCCTGGAGCCTTCCCTGGCAGCGCTTCTCTGTCCGGGCGCCGGATGGCGTCCTAACGAGAGGCCGCTGCCCCCGACCGCCTCCAGAAGCAGATTGCCGGCCTGGCGGACAGGGTGTTCGTCTGTGCCTCGCAGTCCGCGGCGGCGGTCAACAACATCGCCCTGCTCTCCTCTGCCCTGGTCCCCTTGTCGGCTGGCAGGGAGGGTTACGGCACGGAGGAGGCCGCGAGATGGCTGACCGTTTCCCGCTTCTCCAGCGCCATCCTTCAGCTGTGCCGGCCGGTAGCCGTTTCTGCCGGCCGGCATATGGCGTGGGCCACCATGATCCAGAGGGCCATATGGCTCTCTCACACCACGGTTCCGGAACGAGAGCGGGCCAGCCTCGTCCAGGGCCCATTAGCTCCGGATGGACTATTTGGGCCCCGGTTCTCAGAGGTGCTCGCTCACCAGCAGTCCGTCCGGGAGAATCGTTCCCGGTTCGGGGCGATTCTCACAGGCTTCTCCCACCAGCAGGCCGGGAGGAAGCGGGGTCCAGGCCGGCTCCAGCGCTCTAGGGAGCCACCTCCGCCTCCAACCCCGATGCCGCAGCAGCAGCAGCCGCAGCAGCCGCAGCAGCCGCAGCAGCGACAGCAGCCGCCGCCGCAGCCAAGGAGAGCGGCGGCGGCTGCTGTCGGTTGGACCCCGTGCGACACAAGCTCAGGGTGCTCCTCCTACCCCGTTCAGTGTCACCAGACCTGGAATATTGGGGAAACCCTCCCGCCCTTTTCAGGGGTGTTCCCCTGGGCAGAGTGACGTCCAGTGGTGCGCTTTCTCTGATTGGTGTGACAGGAACCACGCTGTCCCATCCCATTGCGAGGTGGGAAGCGTGCTTGCGTTTCTACAGCACTTATTGGAGAAGGGTTTGGCTTTTTCCACTATCAAGGTCTATGCGGCAGCTCTTTCGGCTGGTGGACCGATCTTCAGCCATCCACTGATCAAGAGGTTCTTGCGTGGGGCTAGACGGGTTAGGCCTGTTTCGCACGTGCTTACACCACGCTGGGATCTCCCCACCGTGTTGCGTGGGTTGTCCAGGGACCCTTTTGAGCCTCTGTCTCAGGCCCCTTTGGATGCCCTGTCCTTTAAAACGGCGCTCTTATTGACTTTGGTTTCTGCCAAGTGGGCCGGTGAGCTAACCGCTCTGTCTGTCAGCCCGAGTTGCTTGTTGCTTAACGAGGACAGCTCCTTTGCGCTGCTCAGACCTAATCCTGCGTTCCTCCCTAAGAACATTAATAGTTCTTTCCAGTCGAGAGATATTGTGCTTAAGGCTTTTCACCCCCCGCCTCATTCTAGTGAGGCGGAGGCGGAGTTGCATCTCCTGTGCCCTGTGCGGGCGCTGGCTATGTACGTGAAACGCTCGGCCGCATTCCGCTCCACACAACAGTTGTTTGTGTGTTATAGCGATGCTAGCAGGGGCCACGCTCTCTCTAAACAGCGGTTTTCTCGCTGGATATGTGAGGGTGCACTCATTCTCGCTACCATTGGGCGTTAAAGCTCAATCGACACGGGGCATGGCCGCTTCAACGGCTCTCCTCAGAGGCGTTCCGGTGGAAGACATTTGCGTGGCTGCGTCATGGTCTTCCCCCGGCCCCTTTGCTCGTTTCTTCATGTTAGACATGTCCAGGGGCTCACTCGGCAACTCTGTGTTGGAGTCCGGTGCCCCTTCTACGGCTTAAGAATGAAGGCATGTTCCTTCAAGCGGCATAGTTTAAATTCCTCTCGCCGGATGGCGAGTTGGACTTGACTGCCAGTATTTCTCTCCCGCCGTTTTTCAAATGAAAAGCGGAGTAGAGGGGTTCCTATTGGCTCCCCAATTGACGAGTTGGTTTTGTCTGCCAGTATGGCACTCCCGCCGTTTTTTAAATAAGAAACGAACGAGAGAAGCTCCTTATTGGGGAGTCTAACTCCGTAGCTCCGCCCCCGGTGGTAGCGGACCTAATGGAAACCGTATTTCTCTGGTTTTTCTCTTCATTTTTCATGGATTCCATGAAGGACGGATTGGGGCCGGAGTCTTTGCAGACTCACTTTTTTCTCTTGATCATCGCCTTGCTTGATCTAGGAGGAATTTGTATTTTATTAAGCTGTTGTGTTTTGCACATCCTCTGCTTTTTTGAGTCTTATGTGCCCTGGTGACTTAAGTTTCTTGACTGGGGTCCAGCAGGAGTACATTGATTGGGCTCCGCTCGCAGCTTCACCTTAGCCCATAAGGCGAAGCCTAGACGGCGAAGCGTAGACGCGTAGCCTACATGAAATAGAACGATAGTTATGATATTATAACTCTAGTTCTATGATTGTAGGCGTAGCCGTCCCACCTGCCGTTTCCCACCTGCTGTACCCTCCAAATGCTGAAAGATTAGCGTGGAGGATGGGCGGCGGTTTGCGCCGCCTTATAGATACGATGCCTTGGGAATGTGGGCGGTCCCCACGTTGATTGGTGCATAGTTGACATTTTTCAGTGCGTGCGAGCACGCGCACGGGACAAGCCCATAAAGCGAACCCTAGACGGCTACGCCTACAATCATAGAACTAGTTATGATATCATAACTATCGTTTTTACACTTGTCCGCACTGTGAATTTGAACTAATTTTCAGTTTTTGAATAATGATGCAGCAATTACAAATGTTTCTTTTTTTATCAGATTCATCGATTAATCGAAAAAATTATCGACCGATTAATCGATTATTAAAATAATCGTTAGTTAGTTAAGAACGGTCAGCCCTAGATGGAATACTATTTATTTTGGATTTCAGTGGTTGGTAGTACCATTTGTTTTTGTGCACGATCTCAGTGCATAGGCTACCTACAGAGACTCGTTTTTTTGATGGCCTGCTTATTGGGTGGGCGAGGAAAGATCAGATGAATGTGATAATTTTCTGATATATCCTTTAAAATAAAGTATAGCTGCGTCCACTCATGACACGCATAAGGTAAAAAAAAATTGAACAATTTTGAAAATTATACAAAGGTTCCAAGTACAAACTAGTAGCCTACTACGTATTAAATTAGAGCCTTTAGACTTTAGGCTTTTACTGCTTGCATTAACATGGGGTTTGATCAATCTCACCAATTTTGACGCACACACACACACACACACACACACACACACCCATACATACACACATTTAGGTCAGAAATAATTTTCTGTTCAGGTGTGAGATTGGCTAATGTCCAAACATGTGACAGGTGTTGCAGGTGTGAGACAGAAGTGACAGGTGCACAAAGTGATCACACCACACCTGGCACCAGAGGGGCCATCTGTTGCCCATAATAGATCACGTATATATATATATATATATATATAGAGTATGTATATGTGTGTGTTTGAGATGCTGCTGGTAGGCGGGACTACATCCCAGTTGTGTCACGTTATTAATGATAGCATAACCATAGAAACAACACTAAATTAAGTATAAAGCCTCTTACACCGGACGTCACGTGACCTGCTCTCCGTAACAGCAGTGCGCTTTGTCACGCCGTTGTACCCCATCGTATGCGCTAAGAGGCTCGGAGGAGAGAGCCAGCAGGGACACACAGAGAGACTAATGACTGTGCGCCAGCCTCCGCCACGGGTCAGCGGTGACCTTGCTCCGGACTCCTCCCCACGCCTGAGTGACCGCCACCTGACTGCTCAAGAGGAAGGAGGAGCAGTAACATGGGGCCGCGATGGCTCGCACGGAAACACGACGTGAACACTCTCATCAGTCCGGCGGACTCCGCTGGACGCATATAGTCACAGGGATGGATGTTTTATGGTCATCTTTGTGTTTATTTTGTCATCATTAGACCAGGCCTGTTATTGTTTTGACACTGAGTGAGTGCACTGGTTTTAATTTGTTAGATTCATGTCATGACGAGCAGGAAGGGGGTGTCTGGTTCAAGGATGCCGTCAGGTTAGACTGTGGACGTTCCTCTCCCAGCTGGAATAACCTTTTCCTCCAGGAGAGGAGGACCCTGGGCCACTAGACGATAGCTCTGTCTCTTTTCAGAGCCATAGGATCAGCAGCACTCCAATCTGCTGCTCCAGAGCACTGAGCACCTACCTGGGACCCGTTAGGAGGGGAATGTGCTAGCAGGACATTTAAATGGTGGCTGTTCAGGGGAGCGAGAGTGCCACTTATTTCATTGTGCCGCTGAGATCTCCCCTGACAGCACTTGGAGTGGAACAAACATGTTTTGCAAGAGGCCCCTGGGTGGGCCAACCTCTATCTGTGTTATAAAACCACGATTGATTGGTTGGAATGTATGGATCACGGCCACTTTGAAATGTATGGGCTACATCCATGGGTATACTTCACAGGCTTTGTATCATTGCAGGTAATGGATTGAAGTGCTTGTTGTGTTACTAGAGTTTTCGGAATGGAGTTTAACTCTCAAGAACTCCCTGTGTTAAGTGTGTTAAGTGCAACAACGGAAAAACATTGTTTATCATGCGGCCCCTTGTGTTTTTTCATTACCCGATTCTTGCATCTTAAAATTCACAGTTGGATTTTAAATTTCATGAATATACCTCACTTTGTTTGTGCGAATTTTGAATGGTCAATGGTCTATATTTATCATGTAGTTCCATCAGTATTTATGTCCGTAACGGCTGCCTTGACTCTTGACTAGAAAGCATAATTTTAAAAGGCAACCAGGGAGTTTTTGTGTCCCTTTCTGTAAGCCTCAATATAAATTAAAGGGTAAAACATGGCCTGTTGCTTGTTTGAGGCACATTTTCAACCATATTCTCTTTAATAATTAGGCTACTACCACTATGCCCATTCATCAAATTTACCCCCAACAGTATTCACATTCTGGCCACGTAGGTAGAGTGTGAGAGAGAGAGAGAGAGAGAGAGAGAGAGAGAGAGAGAGAGAGAGAGAGAGAGGAGAGAGAGAGAGAGGAGAGAGAGAGAGAGAGAGAGAGAGAGAGAGAGAGGCTCTTGAACACTCCACGAGATGATATGATTGTCGGTTGGCTCAGAAAGCGTGACTGAGAGCGGTGTCTCAGATCACTGCCATGCAGACAGATCATAAGACGTTGCGTTGCCGTCTTCACCCTCTCTCTCTCTCTGTCCCCGACTACACTTTATTTATTTATTTCAAACAGAGCAGCGACAAGACAAATGGGAGAGCGCATGTGATGGCAACAAGCGGCAGGGAAATATTTTTTATCACTATGATTATTGCTATCAGTGCCAGGCTGAACCGTAAACCTGTGATGTGGTAATTATGTACCATAGTGTGCCAAATGAGGCCCTGCTGACATGGATTATAGTACACCGCCAGAAAACAAAATGATGAGTTTTGTTTTTCCAAGAGATCACTCATGTTAATGTAATATTTAATGTTCGGCTCGCCGCAATAAAAGCAATGAATTTTAAGGTAGGCACTCATTCTATATTCATACATACGATTAATTGCATTTAGTCATTGTGCTGTGTTTTACACTAGCTTAAAACATTAAAATAAAATAACAATGAAATAATATTTTACAGCAGCCTGTCCGTAACATGTGATATTTATGAATTATTATTAACAATAAATTACAGCACAACACTGCCCCAGAATCCTAATGGCTTGATTCAGAAACATTTTATGAACGGGACATTCAGGGGAGCTACATTAGTAGTTAAAAATATCTGTTGGCAAAGCAAGCACTGAACTCCCTTATGGTTTTATGTGGGTGACCTCTAAAACTTTCCTGAAATGGGTGCATTAAACTAACTACATACATCTTTAACACCTACTTGGTGAAATGACAGGAATCTGTCAAGTCTTTCAAACTTCAATAAAAAAAGTAAAACCTTTTTGATATCTTTAAGAAGGTGTCAGACCGTTAATCTGCCCGTTACCCTCAGTATCTCCTATGACACACACACAAACGCACACACACACACACACACACTCTCACACTCTCACACACACACATTCGTCTCCTCTAGCAGTGGCGTAGGGCTGCTCTTTGCCTCTGTCAGCCCTCATACACAGGACGACATTGAGGCCAGCAGAGGGAAGGACTTGTTGGGTAAGAAGTTAGTGAGTGTGACTTTGTGTGTGTGTGTGTGTGTGTGTGTGTGTGTGTGTGTGTGTGTGTGTGTGTGTGTGTGTGTGTGTGTGTGTGTGTGTGTGTGTGTGTGTGTGTGTGTGTGTGTGTGTGTGTGTGTGTGTGTGTGCAATTACGTGCAAGTGAGTGCATGTTCATGTGCGTGTGCGTGTGTGTGTTTTAGGAGCTCTCTTTGGGAATCAACCCTCTCAAAACGTTGCAGTCATAGGGCTTTGACTCTCAGCCGAAAGGTTCCGGGTTCGAACCCTGCCTCCTTGAGCAAGATTGCCTAACCCCTGCTCCTTACTGACATGTATTATCAAAAACAGGATTGACCTAAAGATCACTGTGACTGTTGTAAATGATCTGCTAAATGACCAAACTGTAGTAGAAGTAGTAGAAGTAAAGAATGCTATGCTAACATAGGAGCTTACCTTTGGATGCTACCATTCTTCGTTCTTGACTCTGATACATGTGAGAATCATAAGTATGTACCAAAACTACACAAACCTCCCCCCCCTCCACACACACACACACACAGCAGCAGACAAACAGCTATTGCCCTAATGTTCCGCTGAGAATTCAGGACATCTTGTGTCTCATTGGGCTGGTCTGATCTCACTCGTCTGTGACAGGACCGTTTTATCTCTTCGGCCAAAGAGCACAGAAGTTGTGTCTCTATACCGCTCTCTCTTTCTCTCGCTGTCTTTAAAATGCTTTCTCTCTTAAGATTTCTCATTGTTTGCTTGAGGGAAAAAGCAAACATTTTGTAAGGCTATATGTTATTTGCTATTTCAGGCTTTGTTGTGTGGTCTTAGTGTAATATGTGGACAAATATAAAGCAATGATGCTGTATCTAGACACTAGACATCTATAAATATTCTGGACATGGGTGACAGTGTTTCAGTCACATTGCGTAACGCTGTGATCCATTTGATTGATTGCTGTGCAGATGAGAGGTGAATGTGATGGGAGGAGCAGTCAGAGTGTGATCGGAGAGATCGGAGAGATGCAACAATGCAAATGAGCCAAAATGAATATACATGCAAATTGGATCTGCATCAGTGTTCAACAGTGCAGGATAGTGTAGTGGCTAGACTCCAGAGTGCTCGACACTGAGCCCAATGCTGGCTTCAATGACCCGGGTCAACCTGACTCACACTACCTGCTCCTGAACGACAAATACTAATATCATGCCGCATAGGCTCCAATGTCTACTAAATGACTAAATACAAGTAAATAGGATTGTTGTTTAGACTCATACATGACAATTAAAACAATGATCTTATTATGAAAATGTAACTGTTGATGTGTTGAAATGTGTAAAAATGTAAGCCCTCAATTTCAACAACAACATAGGAGAGAAGAGGGGATCAAGGAGTATATGACATTTGAAAGATGTCCTTGCTGAATCCAGTTCTGGTCCTCCCTCCCATCCCTACATATAGCCTCACCTAAAACCCTTTATCAGGCACTACCCTGGTCCCAGTCCACTCCTCTGAAGAGCTGGGTGTAGCGGCTATTGACTCTGGGGACTGAGTATAGTCTACAGCGTCAGAGACCAGTGGAGCGCGGCGTCTTCATTAACGGCGTTAACAGCCTAACATTCACCATAAATCTACAGCGTCCGTCGTGCCTCCCCCTCCGTAGGGGGGCTGGGAGCGTCGCCCTGTGCGCTGAAACTTCTGCCGCTCGCAAGCGAGTGGGGGTCAATCCGCAATAAAAAGCATCCGTTTTCACGGCTCAGGGCAGAGAGATTGGAGACCTCCCACTCCACTCCGAGTCATTAACTTCACCCTTTTCACGGCAGGCAAGGGGAGACCGCCGCTGAGCCCCCATAATCCCTAGCATTACCTTCACCTGACCTTCTGTGCGGCCAAGGAAAGAGCGAGAGGTGTGTTAACAGGCGGCAAGCCGGTTGGTGGCGGCAGCTGGTCACTGTTGATTCAATAAAAAAAAACTGAAGGAAAGGTGAACATTGTTCATGCTCTGCAACTTTCTTCCGGAAAATGTCTTTCTGACTCAGGATAAAAATGTATAACCTTTGTTCCGTGGCTCAAGGATACACATAAAAAAATGCTATGTCCTCAGATGCTAATGTGGAAGAAGATGTAGTGTGTGTGTATTTGGGTGTGTGTGTGTGTGTGACCGCAGATCCCCTGTCAATGAGCCCCTGCTCATTTGATACATTTGTTAACTTATTCAATCTTATTTATAAATAAGATGAGTAGATTTAACGTAACTTGCTAACTAGCTATGTGTTAGCATGTGATGACAGTATTTGTTGCATGACATATTTGAAATGTTTCAGCTGTTTCACCTGTTTTCAGCCTTGACTTGTAGACGTACCTATTTTGTTGAATGTGTGAAGCTCACAGGTTGAAAATGTAGTTTGATTTTATGGATTCTAAATTGTGAGATTTGCGGCTTGTCGGTTCATTAGCTTCGTTGGGAGTAGAGGTTGTTCTTTCTTTTTTGGTTCAACATTTTCTGACTCACACTTACAGGAAATAACGAGGACAGCATAGTATTGTATATATACCTGCAACCATGCCATAAATTGTGAATAGTTTGAAGGTTACACATTTACAATCACAAGCCTCTGTCTGGCTTTGCATTTTGGGATATTTCACTGAATGCGCAGAATAGTGTGGCAGTGGCAATTTTGTTCATGATCTATTAGCTGAAAGGTACTGGGTTCGATCCCCAACATCCCGAGCCCCCTTTCATTTCCTGAAGAATAATGCCTACCCCTCTAGCTACTCAATAAGTAGCTGGATGCTGAAAGTCGACTAAATAGTAGTTGTTATAGTAATGGACATTTGGATCTTGTTGATTTACAACAGTTTATCACCAACATACCATTTATACTTATAATATAGGCTGTACTTTATAAATCCCAGATGGGAAATGTGGGCATCACAGCAAAATGTCTCACTTTATGTGTGCGATAAACGACAAACTCAGAACCCACAACTCAAAAACATAAAATCTCGCTATGTTCTTAATCTTTCCTGTAATTTCAAACACCTTTCAACAGCTGTGTCCTTTAGCAGAATGAACATGAATAGGAACGGGGGTGGTATTTAGCAGGTCTTTATACCCACGTGCACTCCTTTATTGTGCTCCTACTTCGGGAAAAAAACAGCTGGACCCCTACTGCCATCGCTTTCTGTTTGCTGTTAAACCCTCCAAACCCCCAAGGTTTGGAAAAGGACAGCCTGAAAGACAGGGCCGGCCGGGAGTGAACGTGAATGAAAGAGCAACAAGTCAGTCGCGTCCCTAAAAGGGAAATGTGTTGTTCCTATGAGACTGAAACATCTACCGTCCCTCGGTGCAACAAAGCACTTTGAGTTCCAGTTGCCCTGCTCACCTCAAGTTAGCACAGACAAATGGATGTGCATTAGCCTCTAGAGGCAGCGCCTGTGTCTTTTCAGTTTGTGTGGAGGCACAATGCCGAGATATTCCACCTTGACTAGTACTTATGACACTTTATACACAGGCAAGCCGTAGATGCTGTAGGTGTGCATGTGCATTTGTGTGTGTTTTATGGAGGGGGAGGAGTTTTAAATAGGTCATTATAATAACTCCCCTGGACCCTGAGGACCTGATGCCCTCGGTACAATTCCCCGCTAATGTTGTTGCAATCATGTGCTAGCTTGCTGCCACATTATGTCAACAGGTTGTTTGTTTCAGGACAAAGCGCTCAGGACTTGAACCCGACTGACCCTCCGGTTGTGTTCACGTGTGTGTCATGTCGTTG
Source organism: Gadus chalcogrammus (assembly GCF_026213295.1). Taxonomy (NCBI): domain Eukaryota; kingdom Metazoa; phylum Chordata; class Actinopteri; order Gadiformes; family Gadidae; genus Gadus; species Gadus chalcogrammus. The sequence continues at coordinate 17,921,189 of NC_079431.1, forward strand.
TCCCGGGTGAACATGAGTTTAATCGTTGTTCTTCTTTTTTCAGTCTAGCTTAGTTAGACCATCCAAATGTTCACATTTCGTTTGACAATGGATATCAGTCGGGCCACGGCTGCAAAACACAACAGCCAACACAATCTTGCTGTCTTCACTCTTGCTGAAGGCTGTTGGAAGTGAAGCTAATTCTCCTGAGAAAAGCCTTCCGTGTAGATCTCTGTTATCTTTTAACGTTGCTGTTCAGTCTATTTAGGTTTATTCCGTCTATGACAGTTCTGATTGCTCCATAGATTGATACACTTCCCTTCACTGTAAACCCGAATAAGTTACCAGAACTTAAAAAAATTGAGGCAATCGATTGCCTCAATTTTTTTAAGTTGATTAACTTAAAAGACAAAATTTTCCAGAACTTAAAAGGTTGGATGACTTGCCAATTGAACCTTTTGATAACAGTTGAATTAAAGTGCTCATTTAGCTAAACTCCAATATTTGCAGTTAATATGACTTACAATTTTCTGTTGAGTTAACTCAAATATTTGCAGTTAATACGACTTACAATTTTCTGTTGAGACAACTCCAATATTTGCAGTTAATATGACTTACAATTTTCTGTTGAGGCAACTCAAATATTTGCAGTTAATTTGACTTACAATTTTCTGTTGAGACAACTACAATATTTGCAGTTAATATGACTTACAATTTTCTGTTGAGGCAACTCAAATATTTGCAGTTAATTTGACTTACAATTTTCTGTTGAGACAACTCAAATATTTGCAGTTAATATGACTAAAAAGTTTCCAGTTTACAAACCACTATATTAAGTTCACAACAACACCATTTTATGTTAATAAAACTGTTTATTAGTGGTTCATGGATTTTAAGTACACATTAGTCACATATGTGTTTGTTTACTTAACAACATGCGACTCAAAACGTAAACCAAAAACCAAATGTGTTCCTGGTCAGTAAAGTCCATAGGAAATAGATATTTATCACACAACTAATCAGATAGTCAGGAAAAGAATCAGAGTTATGACCCACACCACACCTGGTGGCATGTCATGGGACATTTAAGAACATCTTCACTTAAAACTCTAAAATGCAAATGTTTTAGTATCAATGCAGTGGAATTTGGGTCATCTTGCGCAGCCCACAATGGTTAAGAAAAACATTAAAACAAACAAAACTTTAGCCTTGAAACCCAGGTCAAAAGGCAAAAATTGAACCCAGGGTCTTTTTTCGCAATGAAAACACATAAAATAAGCCCTCTTAAATAAGAGACTCAAAACGTAAACCAAAAACCAAATGTGTTCCTGGTCAGTTAAGTCCATAGGAAATAGATACGTATCACACAACTAATCAGATAGTCAGGAAAATAATCAGAGTTATGACCCACACCACACCTGGTGGCATGTCATTGGACATTTAAGAACATCTTCACTTAAAACTCTAAAATGCAAATGTATTAACTAGTATCAAATTCAGTGGAATTTGGGTACGCAGCCCACAATGGTTAAGAAAAAATGTAAAACATACAAAACTTAGCCTTTAAACCCAGGTCAAAAGGCGAAAATTGAAAAATTGGGTCTTTTTCGCAATGAAAACACATAAAATAAGCCCTCTTAAATAAGAGCAACGCTAACAGTCCAAATGGCTTCCATGAGGGGCAGAAATTAATCTGAAAGAACGCTGCAGGCTTACCAGGCATTATAAAAGGCTAGTTCAAAGTTTTCCTTTTGTCTAAATAATGTCTCAAAAAGTTACTGCACTATGCAGGTGTTCAGCCAATTTACCCAAACTACACAATATGCCTGTTTTCATTAAAGTGTAATTCCGGAGAAAATTGAACCCAGGGTCTGACATGAAAACACATAAAGACTAAGTATAGAGCTTGCCCGGAGCAACGCTTACAGCCCAAATGGCTTCTATGTTATGAGGGGCAGTGCGAACGCTTCCAAATCAGCATTTTCTAACCACTAATATTGCTCAAAATAGCACCAAACCTCTGCAGTAGCATGACTAAGGTCCCTACACGTAAAACGAAGCATCAACAACTTAGTTAGTGTACCGGGAGTTTATTAAAAAAATACTGTTTTACAAGTCTGTGCCTTACCGTTAGGTCCATGTTTACAAAACAAAATCAAGCCCCGCGCCGACGCCGGTTAGTTACACGAACGTTGCCAATACTCACTGCGCACTGCCACGTAAATGGCTACCGTAAATAATATAATAGAGGTGCCAACACTTGCTAGATTGTCACAAACCGCAAAGTATCAAGAGGGGCGCCTCTATTAAATTATTTACGGTAGTATTTTTTTAATAAATTCCCGGTACGCTAACTAAGTTGTTGATGCTTCGTTTTATGTGTAGGGACCTTAGTCATGCTACTGCAGAGGTTCTGTGCTTTTTTGAGCAATATTAGTGGTTGGAAAATGCTGATTTGGAAGCGTTCGCACTGCCCCTCATAACATAGAAGCCATTTGGGCTGTAAGCGTTGCTCCGGGCAAGCTCTATACTTAGTCTTTATGTGTTTTCATGTCAGACCCTGGGTTCAATTTTCTCCGGAATTACACTTTAATGAAAACAGGCATATTGTGTAGTTTGGGTAAATTGGCTGAACACCTGCATAGTGCAGTAACTTTTTGAGACATTATTTAGACAAAAGGAAAAGTTTGAACTAGCCTTTTATAATGCCTGGTAAGCCTGCAGCGTTCTTTCAGATACATTTCTACATCAAGTCATTCTTGAGGGTCTGCAACCTGGGTGACAGTTTACCCCCATCTAGACCAAGTAAAATCTTTTGAATGAATTCAAAAGTGTTGGTCAGTGCTTTTGGATAGCTGAGATGTAGTGCATATATCATTCCAAACATTACCAGGAAGGCGTCGCCTAGTCTTGGGAGGCCGACCATGGCAGCACTTTCAAGGATGACAGTGATTCTCACAGGGTCGTAGTGAACCGGACTTTCAAATGTGGCATGGTCACTGATGACGGTAAGGAGGCCCACTGCAACACTTTGAAGCTCTGGCTCAGACTCGTCCTGAATGAATGAAAAAGAGATACTAATCACAAACTAACACATGGAACAGAACAGATTACATAATTTCTTTCTTTAACCAAGTCCCAATGAAATCCAATAAGGGAGATCTAGGTCTCATTGTAAGAGGTGAAAAGCATTAGATCCATGTTCTGCACACATAAATCTAAGCGGTGTGAGAGACTGAAACCAAGCTCAATGACATTTACAGGAAATTATTTTACATCTTATTACTTTGAATGAAATACAGTTCCTTTATAGTGAGGAGAAAGAAAACCATACACTAAAACTGTATTGGTAGACTATATAAAGGTAAGTCCAAAATCATGCTAGTATTTTGATTAGCTGTTTGTATAATACACAGTAGAATCTGTTAGTGACTTAAGGAGACTTACTGTGCAGGTTCTGAAAAATCCGGAAACGTCCTCGCGCAGATATACAGGAAGGCAGTGGAGGACCGTAGTGCGCTTGGTGTGGATGTCATGGATTTCCTATTCAGATAAAAACAGAATTGTATATACAGAAGAGTTCACTGAACAAAGCTGATTTTAAACAGTCCAATCAGAACATATGTCCACAAATAACCTGTTCACATCTTTAATGCAACCAGACAAATGGCAAACACAAAGTGGACTAATAATTGCAAAATTCACAAAGTTCATTTAAATCATTGAATCTGTTCAATGTTCCACTGGTTCAACCTAGGAAATGTGTAATAATCTATTTACCTGTTCATCGTGGATTTTTAAAATTTCAGCCAGAGCATCTGCTGTCTTCCCAGTTTTTGATGCCTTCTGTCTGAATAAGGTCATCAGTCGAGGAAGATGACGATCGAGCTCAGCATAGAAAGTGTTGGGCAGGTTCTGATTCGTAATCCGCTGGAACTCTGCATACAACTACATTGAAAAAACAGCAGGAGAATACAGCAACACGACTTAAAAATTGGAAGAATTGCAAAATGAGTAAGAATCACAATTTTCACTTTAAAAGAGCTGATCCATATTACCTCAGACTCTATTTTGAGAGCAGGCCAGAGGTCCATAAGCTCGTTGACTGGTGGGGAGGACATCACTATGGTCTGTCGGCGTAGGGGAAATGTGGTCTCCATCATTTTTCTAATGAGGGGCAGGTTCTTCTCCGTCTTCTTGACCTCTTCAACAATTGTCTGCCTCAACTGCTCAAGGCTTGAAGGATCCTTTCCTTGGGCAAAGTTAGGTAGGAAGTTGACTTCTGCTCGCTTGGGTCTTTTAATGTTGGAATGTGAAGGTTCATTTTCAGGATTAGCGCTACTTCTTTTTCCAGAATTTACAGTGACCTCTTGACATCCAGCCCGCCTCATCTTGGTCCTATAATTGCCCATCTTAAACTTTATGCTGTATTTCCATCCAGTCCAGCCAGTCTCAGATCCCGCTTCCTTCAAGCAGGGATGTTTGGCTACAAGAGCCTCAGCAACCATTGCGATCTCTTTATCGCCTGGGTAAGCCTTAAAACCATACAGAATAGATGCAAGCTTGTCTAAATGTCGTGCTTTAGGTCTCTTGTCAGCTTAAGGTGTGTGTTGTTCTTCTCATATTCCGCATTTCCATCTCTAAGTTTCAGTTCTACATCAAATGCAAATGTTGGAACTGGAAAAGGACCTGGAGGCCACCTGCTGAGACGCTCTGGAGATGACACATCTGAAAGTTGAACAGTAGATGCAATAGAGCTGGAGTCTTGTGAAAGTGAGATGTGCACAACAGCTTTTGTGGCAATTCCTCAATGTCTGCAAGGGAAGTAAGTTTCCCGTCGAAATCTGGATCTTCATAAAGCAAATCAAAGTCAAGGTCGATGTCCAGCTGTTCTTTTATAATGTTGATCAGTGCATCAACACTGGCTGGTCGTGAGCTGAGTTTCAATTTTCTAGCCCGGTCTTGCTCAACAACACGAAGAATCATTTGTGGGGATGCAGCTGCCATTGTGCTAATGAAAAGACAAAATCAGGTTGTTAAAGAGTACCATACAATTGGATAATTCCACAGAGTGAATAAAGACCAAAAACTGATAAATAAAATAACCATTATTACCTGAACTCAGTTCTGTCTCACTTCAATGAAGCGCTTGAGGGTCAGCAGCAGCGAGCCGTCTACTTTGTATGCTGCGAGAGGGACTGTATCATTCAGACAAGAATGCAGGTAGATCGACAGGCTTGTATTTGCAGTTGACAGCTCATAGGACAGTAGATGTTCTACATACCAGGAGTCATACTCAAGACACAGAAAAGATACATTAGGATTTACAAGGAGGATCTGTTCTATTTTGCAAAATTTTGACAGTCCACCGCTGTCTCCTACAGACAGAAACATTCCACAGACATAGTCTGTTCCATCAATGGTCACATTTGATGTCTTGTAGATAGTGTCACTAGTCGTTTGTTCTCTAATGTGTACTTGAGCAACCTCTGGTAGAGTTGAAACCAGAACAGACTCAATCCTGGATGCCTGAGTTTTTGGGCTTGAAAAATGATGGTGCAGCAAGATGATATGCCATCATGTGTTGGTGTCTGATTGCCATTGTCTTCAAAATATTTTTAAAATTTTGAGCGTCATGCACCACTCTTTTGAAAAAGCGGTGCTTGGCCTCAAACCGCATGGTCCAACGTGCAGCAGGGGCCCAAAGCACTTGACAAGAGCAGGATAGTGCTCACATAATGATGTTTAGGACGGAGCCTAACCTCAGGGAAAACCTCTAGCAGTGCCTGTCTATGATCACTGATTTTGCACTCAAATAGTCCAAGGTTTCATCTGTAAATGATGGGCACAATGCTAACTGTACCACCTCTTTCAGCTCCATCAAAACTGCCCATGCCTTATCACCTTCTGGTACTACACTGCCAACAAGCAATGGAAGAAGTCGGAGGAGAGTGGCATTTCATGTGCATTGCCTCCAATTGTTCCTCGAGAAAGAAACGTTTTGGGAGGTGGCTGAGGTCTATCCACTTTATCAGCATGCTGATATGGGAATGATTTAATCTTGTTGTTCAAATATTCCAAAGTGAAGTACTTCCGCCGGATCATCTCTTTAATACAAAGAGAAAGCTCCATGGGAACGATACCTTCCAGAAGATCGTGGAGTATATCAGGAGGAAACCCTGTGATTGTATGGAAGTAATTCAGGGATTCTCGCAAGGCACAGCCACCTTTAACACCAAAGTGGCTGCTTAAAGTGTCACTTTCTTGCACAGTTTGCACATGTAGGTCATGGCTAGCTTTGGTTCGCTGAGGAAACTTTCTCTCTCTGACTTCAGTTACTTGAAACTGTTTCAACTGAGCCCATACAGAATCTGCAAACATGGCCTGTTCTAAATGACTCTACAAAAGCCACCTAATCCATGAGCAGCCAAATTGTCAGCAGAAACACAAAAAGACAGTGCCTTTGACATTCTGACCAATGCTTTCGATGAAGACACCGTCATTTTCCAGGGTATGAACATCACGAAGCAATGGAGCAAGTACAGCTGCATATCCATACTTGCGGACGTCTGTCACTTTTACCAGTATTGCTAGCTGTATAGCATGTAATGCTGACCTGTGTTTTGGTGGCACATTAGCGAGGACCCAATATACAGCGCAAAATTTGTGAATTTTGCGCGATGTGCCAAGCGGATTGCAAATATTCAAGATCATCAATATATAGCTGGAGTGGTAGGGTGAGATCCCCTGTTGACAGCAACTCATTTTCAAGGAAATGAGAGCCATTGGAGCATGATACATATTGACCAGATGCAGTATTTTTTTCAGTAATCTTGTTAAGAATGTCTGTGTTTTTAAAAAGCTCTTGAATCATTGAAAGGATAGGAACATACATGCTGGTATGTCCAGGTTCCTCCAACTGATACTCCACTGGCATAACACAAGGATAGTTGCGCTCAATAAAGGTTTTTCTACGCTTGTGTGAACTCAACTCGGCACCTTTAGAGGTTGATGTAGACAGAACATTGCAGTCCATGACAGCCGCAACAACTTCACTAAGTGTAGGTTCTGTAATAATGTGACCATTTCTTTGCAGTATGTCACTAACTGCCTCTTTGATCAACGGCTCAGATAAGGAGAAGATGTCATTCAAGTGGTCTACTATTTCCTGAGTAGCTGTGTTTGAGACATGGAGGATAGCCTGCATCTTTAGGAATAAGGAAGATACATTTTTTTTAAGTTGATTTCTTAGACTGCCAGTGTCACACTGATCATCATTCCCCACTTCTCTGCTCGGGCCTGGGCATTCTTCATGGAAATCATTATTTCCCTCAGAAATACTGGCTTGAAGATTATGGGGATCCTCACTGACAATATCAGTTTGAAAGTCTGATGCAAGACCTTCTTGGTGTGCTCTACTTTTATGGGAATTAATGAGGAGTACACATTTGTGCGATAGCTACAATCCTTATATGGGCACGTCACTGTTTCATGATTTTTCAAATGCTTTCTGAGATGACTGAAAACGTCTGAGTTAGAAAAGGGTTGCTGATATGTGCATAAAGAGCATTTAAATAACACAGTCCCCTGACTCTGCTCTGCACAACTGCTAGATTGTGCTGTATGATATCTTGACAGATGAGTACTGAGTGCATTAAGTGTCTGAAATGTACAAATGCAATCAGTGTAGAGGCATGGAAGAGGGCTGATTCTGGAATAGTGGCTGTGCTGCAGCCTGTAGTGTCTAAATAACTGTATTCTGGAGGTGAAAGAAGCTGCGCACAACTTACAGCTCCAGATCATTCTTGAACCAGCAACCTAAAAGGCAAAGAAAAAAAGTTTAGACCACGATCTAAAACTTAAAAAAACGAATGGCTTTTACTACCCAATATAACCCAAGTTAATTACCGTTAGCTTACCAAAACATGATCATGGTACAGCCTACACTGCTTTAAATTACAACATGTTTTCCTCAAAACAATGCGTTTCATATAACGTCTATAGATGGAAAATAGCAGTAATGTATTCGTTTTAATACGCATCTTTGGACTCATTTTATAGACCAGTTTCTTTAGATCATACGTTTTGCAAGCAAATACGAAGTTAAGCAAAAATATGATCCGTGCAGTGCCAAAGGTTAAATATAAATTAGGAAAATAGCATTCATGAACAGAACACATTCATGAATTGTTGACTTGAATACAGCAAAAAGCTTTATTTTGGCCAAACAGGTAAGTAGAATAAACGATGATATGTATATGTGGGAGTGCAATTTAAGTTATTTGTATTAAGTGTAAGGGGTGGGGGGAATAGAAGAATTCACATTCATTGGATTACCTGGTATTGTCAAGCTCCGATAAGGAGAAAGACAGGAAGTGAACCCAGAACCACGACTCAAGGGGGTAACATTACTGTAAAGAAAAGCAGCAGATCGTGAACTTTACTGCATGGTTAATCAACAATAAAGCCGTTTCTTTAGAAAATAAAGATGCTCACATTAAATACAAGAATCACTGAAATCCAATACAAGAAGGCATGTCCTATATATCTAGTCCAAAGACAATTTATGGTCTTCATTTTGAGTCGCTAGCCGCGTTTACAGGGACACTTCTGATCCGATTATCGGAATATATATATTCCTATCATGCGATTCCCTTGCGTACATATTAAACTGTTTAATGCTATTACATAATGCAAACAACGCATGGATTTCAGTATTAAAGCTCCCGACTTGCCTTGTTAGCAAGCTAACCATGCAGTGTCAAGAGTCGGATTATGGATACGGAGTAGTATAATATGATTTGTGTTGTACGTGTATGAAAAACACGTTGAAGTTCCATCTTTAATTAATCTTCATTATATGTTAAATTCGTACAATCAATCAAAGGGCACGGATGGTTGGAAAATTAAGAAGTTATGGAAAAACGTCAGCATTATCTAGCCCCAGACTAGCTGAGGGTCATCCCCATGTTCCCCGGGCCTATGTTCCCCGTGTCCTATGTTCCCCGGTTCTAGTGACCGGGGAACATAGGACCCTTTTCTGAAAAGCGGGGAAACATAGGACCCTTTTTTAAAAAAAGGGTCCTATGTCCCCCTGTCTCATACAAAGCGGGGAACATAGAACCCGGGGAACATAGAACCCGGGGAACATAGAACCCGGGGAACATAGAACCCGGGGAACATAGGACCCGGGGAACATAGACAGCTCCACTAGCTGTTAGTAAGCTAACCATGCTGTATCAAGTTCCTGGCTAATATGAATAGCGTTGTACGTGTATGAAAACACGTTGAAAATTCCATTTTTAATTAATCTTAAGTTTATATGTTGAATTCGTACAATCAAATGGCACTGATAGTTGGAAAGAATTAATAAGTATGGAAAAAACGTCAGCATTATCTAAGCACCCGACTTGCTCTGTCGCAAGCTAACCATGCGGTGTCAAGTTACATGGCTAATATGGATTGCGTTGTACGTGCATGAAAAAACGTTGAAATTCCATACAAAAAATTGAATACGTCTTCATTTTATGTTGCATACTTACAATTCATGAAATGGCGCTGATAGTTTGGCGAAATAAGTAGTAGACTGGTGTAGATGAGTATAGATTGGAACTGACGTTTCAAGTTCGAAGCTCCTTTTCCTCTTTATCGCTCCAACCGAAACCCACGTAGCGCCTAACGTTGTGCCTGACGTTGCGGGTGACGTCAGACAAATTGACGTTGAAACTGTAGAGTTGTAAATACCCTTACATTAATAAACTGCGGTTACATAATCCGGAAAAAAAAGTTAATGTGATTAAAAATATCATCTAATAATAAATAAATAAATAAATCTTCCCATGGGCCGTCGGAACTCACGGAACGGCATTGTTTTTTCACCAATACCGACTCCCAGGCCTTCATTGCTAGTTATAGTGACCGCCGCAAAATTAATGAAAATGTAATGAATTCAATTAATCAAAAAATATTAGTAACAATTACTCCAAAGGAATGAACATGTTACACCAACTTGACATATTAAGTTAGGATAACTTTTTATTATACTTTGAGTATGCACTACTTAATCTATCTAATTACTTTGAATGTTCGGGTTTACAGTGTTGTTGTACACAGTGATTGTTTTTGCGGCATTCCTTGTTTTCATGAACTGAAACTCCATCCCAAGAGCGCTGATTGGTCTCGGCATTTAAAACATTTTGGGAAAGGCTTTCAACGGGATCAAAGCCACACTGAGAAACAGAATGTTCACCCATGAGATGGAGATGGTCTCAAGAGGCTACAATCATGCTAGCATGCTGTAGAATGAACAGGGCTGACACTCCCTGTTGTGATCAGCACAGAGCGACTTGGTATGTCTCAGTTAGCGACAGAGAGCTTGTGGTGAGGGATTCAACTGTGACATCCTCGACGGAATTTCTTGTTATTATAATAACTGCTAGGCTTTGGTAGTGTTGTCATCATCGTAGCCTTGTGTTACTTTTCACCTTTGAATCTTTAAGTTGTGTAAGTTGTTACTTGTGTTGTGTACAAACATGAGGCGGAAAGAACTGGGTACTCAAGACAGCTTTGTTTGACGTTTGAAACAAACGATTCATCTCTTAACATACACATGATACTGTGTTATGAGATATGATATTGCTGTATAATGCACTGCAAAATGATATCTGTTCTGAACACTTTCATAGAGACAGATATTATTTATAATAATCATCATCGTCATTTTTTATTTTTGTATATGAAGTCAGATTTTGTTTGAATCTGCTGTCCACCAAAGTGTATTTTGGTGTTCTGTCATCTAGCACAGACACTTGCTATGACTTTGAAAGGAATAGTACATAGCACTCATGTACCTTCCCCGTGACCTTAGTGGAATACACAAGGGATACTTTGCAATGCGTGCACTGAGTCGTACAATGATTGTTGGAATCAACATACCACTAAAAAAAACTTCTGTGCAGGATTTCCATTTCTTCCAACACATCTACATGTTTCTCCATATTATCAGCATCTTAAACGTTGTTGTTATTGTGGTTTACTGTGTGGAGCCTTGCCCTTCTTCTTTATTCTCATTCATCAACGTTTCTTTCAGAATTCAGTTTGGCACTTCGGGGTTAACGGCAATAAAATCAAAAGAACTATGGCGCCCTCTACAGGCAACAGGAAGAACAGTTAGTCGAGGAGCGTGGAGGAGAGATGAGGACATTGGAGAATAAAGCGGAGGAGGGGAGAGGGCGGGAAACAAGAGTAGAGGCCAGGGAAGAGAGGAAAGTAGAGAACATATAAAGAAGAATGGCACAAGAGAAAAACATTAAAGGGAAGGCAAAGTAGAAGTACAGTTGTTACAAATGTAGGCTTCTTATTGTTGCCTAAGTTGCTTTGGCTAAATGCCCTAAATGTAAATGTAAATTAGAACAAAACTAATGCCGCTTTTCTTGTGACAGAAAATATGTGCTAACAAGTAAACGGCTGATTGCAGGGACATTGTGTTCCCTCGGTAACGAGCGGGTGCGGCATGAGATGTGATCATCAGGCAGTGGCTTCCAACCTAATGATTTCCATCACCGGCTTGCCGTTTGGTTTTCCTCTCCTCTCCACTCGATCATCATTGTTATTTCTTTATATTATAGCTTCCTCTGCAGAGACGTGCAATTTAAACACTGACGCCTAATGCTCCCTCAACCTAACAACCACTGTTGTGCTTCCTTCCTTGGTTGTTTCTGAGAAGCATAGTTTGTGTTTGTTGTATAGGTGGGCAAGGTGTGTATCTGTGTAAGTCTGTGGTATTTTTTAATCTGTGGTATCTGTCTGTAGCCCTGTCTGTCTGTCTGTCTGTCTTCCTGTCTCTGTCTGTCTGTCTGCTTCTGTGTGTGGTGTGTGGTGTGTTGTGTGTGGGTGTGTGGTGTGTGTGTGTTGTGTGTGGTGTTGTGTGTGTGTGTGTGTGTGTGTGGATATTTAGGAGAAAGTGTGGGCTGCACAAGCAATAGGCGTTGTGATATATCTTATGTTATAAACAGTCCTAACAGCCCTATTAAAGGAGAATTGCAATAAACGTTGCTGGTTTTGATGTGTCGGCATAATCATAACCGCTTAGTGGTTGCTTACAGCGTGACTACATTACATCTGTACAGAAGTCGTTTTCATTTTAGCACAATTTTGATATTAACGCTGTTGTGTTGGCTGGTGTTTCTTTGCTAGATTGCATTAACCGACATGCTATTTATTTTTGCTGACACCTATAAGTGCTAACTTGGAAGCTCAATCTTTCGTGTGTAGTATTGAGACTGTGTGGAATACATCTCCCAGTGTAACCAACATACTTTGGACCCTGCAAAGTAGTTTGATGGATTCATTGCACATCTTTATTACATTTGATTGTACACAGCCACGTCAAGTGTTAGTTTTAATGCAAACTGGCAGATGAAAGTAAAAGTCAGAGATCACTGCATGGAGAAGAATATTCACAAACACTTTTGAGTACAATTACAATCTAATACATTCAAAGTTAACCACAGCCATTAGACAAAATATACATATGTTTTATTCCGTGCAGATTAAAGAAAAAAATCACTGTAACATTCGACATAGCAATGCCCGCACACACAAACACACACACACACACACACACACACACACACACACACACACACACACACACACACACACACACACACACACACACACATAGGGTTCCAGCAAAGTCGTTAACGTGGCTCTGTGCCATCTTCCCTGGTTGCTATGAAACAGTGGTATGTGCGTTGTTTGATCGGCAGATCCTGCAAGCAAGAGTGTGCATGCACAGTGGGTGATTTGGAGAAATTGTGGTTGCAGAAGATGGTGCATATGATTACCCAGTCTCTATTTATGTGTGTGTGTGTGTGTGTGTGTGTGTGTGTGGGGTGTGTGTGTTGTGTGTGGTGTGTGTGGGGTGGTGGTGTGTGTGTGTGTGTGTGTGTGTGTGTGTGTGTGTCTGTGTCTGTGTCTGTGTCTGTGCGTGTAGCTCAAGACCCTGTGCCTTTACAGAGGACACAGAGAGAGAGGCATGGCCACCATGCATGTCTGTGCAGGGCTCAAGCAGAGAATAGAACCCAGAAAAGATGAATGAGGTGATTGATGTTTCTGCTGACCTAGAAGGATGGTTCACTGATAGAGAGAGGAGGAGAGAAGAAAGAAGACGAGGAGAGAAGAAAGGAGAGGAGGAGAGAAGAGGAGAGGGGAGAACAATGAGAAGAAATGAGGGAGAGAAGGGAGAGGGGAAGATCAGAGAATCTTCAGCTTTACTGTTTCCCTTATTTGAGGGTTCTGAAGCAACAGCCAGGTGAGTTGTTCAGCCAGTAGTTCATAGTTTGTGAGTTCATTGTTCATTCTTTGAAGCTACTTGCTAGTGGTGTTAGGTGTTCAACATTTTTCTTATTTAGTTTTTAGTAGTTGCCACTGTTTAAGATCAAAAAATCAAATTCAAAATATCAAAGACAAAATTGGCAGGGGATCCAAAGGATTATTGAATTGTTCTTCAAAGAAAACGTTTTGCTTTGAGGCATAAGGCAAACTCGAATACGGACAACAAAAATGCTAAAAGTATTTTCTCTTCCATAGTCTTCATTTTATTTGGTATTTCTCTTCTCTCTTCTCCTCACTCTGCTGGATGGGTAAATATTAATGAATATCTACTCATGTAGCTTTCTTCTCTTATAAATAAATGTATGGCAGCCTGTAAAGATTAGGTCAACTCGAAAGACTGTATAAAATACTAAAGACAAGTGGATTTTAGGCCTTAATTAGTTACAGCTTCACAGGCCTACATTATAGAACTGGCCATTATATAAAACAAATCCAAGGAAGGAAACCTTTAGAAGAATCACAGAGGAGGCAATAGGTGTTGAATGGGCAGAAGCAGTGGCAACACATACATAACACAGCAAAGAAAATAATACAAATATTACACAACACAGTGGACATTTAATCTTATTTCCATCGCCTTTGATATAATCACACCTTTACGGACAAGGCTGACCTTTCAGTGGTCCAAGCAACACTAAGAAGGACGATACTGCAAGCATCTATCGGCATTAGTTTTGCTCCTCCTTTAAAAAGCTGGAGGATCCCAACGAAAAGGTCATATCCGCTGTGCCAAACAAACACACACCATTCAAATGGATCCTGGCCCTTCCCGCATAATCCGCTACAGTAGAGAGGTGTTTGGCAGTGTTTGGCAACACGTCAGATATCTCAAAACCCCAGGCTGAAGAAAACATACAACCAAAGTATGGGCCAATTGTCAGCAGTGCTTCTTGATTTATTATAGATGAAGCCCTAAAAATAGTCTCCAATGTTTAAGGGGATTATGAGTATAGAAAAAAAAAGTGGTGTAGAATTCTCTTTCTAAGAAATTACTCTTCGGTGATCTGATGTGTATTTAATCCTGGAGACCCCATTGATTGGCCGACAGCTCCATCTTCAGCTTCATCAGAAGACCGAGTCCCTCTCACAGCTGTAAAAGACAAATCTGTAAACTATCTGGAGCGATATTGATCTGAAAAGATATGATTCTTGTTTTGCCCCACTACTGTCCTGCACTTCCATCTCTTACAGATAATACATCTTTTGTGATTATGTTGCACTCCTGCACACACACATACACATAAACAAGGGGATGTCCTTATGTAGTATTCATTTTTATTCACATTAGGTGTGTGGTCGTTTTCACTAGTCTCTGTCAACCAGAGAGCAGTCTGTGATCAGGGGCGTAGCCACATGGGGGCCAGGGGGGCCATGCCCCCCCCCCCCCCCCCCCGAGTGTGAAAAATAAAAATAAAATGCTGCACTGAAACGGTCTAAAATGAAATATACTGTATGCACCATTAGTTTGATTTAACTTTGACTTATTATTCTTATTCAAAGTGTTTGGTTTTGACGTTATGAATAAATATTGCACTTAAAATAGCCCATTCATATTCCAATCTTTTAAAGCCATGGATATCGTTTCTTAAAGTCACCCTTTGACTGAAAATGGAAATGATAAGTTCTAATATGGTTCTGAGTACAGGCCTCCAAGACAAAACCCCATTGAAAACTCTATATATCTACTCTATTTAATCTAAACACTATTTTGTGTTTGGGAATATGGTAGAAGGTACTGAAGAACAAGAGGGATCAGGGAATTAAATATTTTAACATAATAATTTTACAATCCTGAATTAGTTT
Source organism: Gadus chalcogrammus (assembly GCF_026213295.1). NCBI lineage: Eukaryota > Metazoa > Chordata > Actinopteri > Gadiformes > Gadidae > Gadus > Gadus chalcogrammus. Next base: position 17,936,369 of record NC_079431.1, read on the forward strand.
AGCATATATGTTTCCCCTAGAAAGAAAACATATACACTGTACATGCATCGAATGGTCCTCACACGCTGCCCAGATACACAGCCACAAACACCAGCCCCCGGCCAGTGTACCATACTCGTTGGTGATGGTGGATGTCGTTGGGTTTTGTTGCTGAACATGTGGAGTCTGTGTTGTTTGAAGTTGGAGTCTTCAGTCATCATTCTCTCGTAGAGTTTGTGTAGGGGCAGATGTACTGTTCGACCTTTTTGCCACACCATATTATTATTTCCTGATCCCTACCCAAGGTCCATTACTGCATAGGATCTGCCTATAATAATTCATGGGACATCACCAACTCGCCAATCAGTGTAGAGCTCCCAGGTCACGCTCTTGAAAACCGCTTCATCCTAAAACCCGCCTGCAAAATCTGAATTAATACCGGAAGTGTTAAAGCACAGCCTATCCCACCAGCCCTTCTCCACACATCCCATCTGCCACATCTCAATAACCCGTGTTACGCTACATCCAAACATCAAGCCCCACCAGGAGGGGCTGCTGAAGTACCTAGCCCCCCTCAAATTGGCTCCATTGTGCCATCATGCAATTGTATGACAAAGTTTCCCCATGATGGAGGTGGATCATTAAAAGAGGCAATAAACATTATTGGTCGAGCGGTAATGACCCGTCATTTATTGCACAGCTGTGACAAACAATGGCGGGGAGCTCTCGTCTAATGAATTAGATTTACAAGTGAGGTCCGCTGTACACGGCATCCTTATTTTTATCGCTTTTTCTCTCTGAAACCAGGTAACACTGAATGTGCTTTGCTCAATCACTGGGTAGGAATATGCTGTTTTGTTGAGGCCAAGAACGACAGATATTGGATTGGATTTCAGCAACCCAGTGTGATTGTATGATTGCAAAGCCAATATTTCATGCAAGCTTGGATTTAACCTCCACCTAGAAGCTTTGCATCCAAAGACCCAGTCAATGATATAAGATTCAAACAAGAATCCTTTGAACAGTTGGTGTTAATGGAGAAAGGAGGTTAAAGTATAGCAAAGACGGGCTGTCAAACACAAACGCACACACAAAACTCTCTCTCACACACACACACACACACACACACACACACAGAAAAAACACACCATAATCATAATGATAATCAATCCATCAGGTCTTCTGACACTTCACGCACACATTCTCACGTACACATTCACGCATTCACATACACATTTACACAAACATACACACGCACACACAAATACACACACACATGCACACAAATAACCATATCTTACTAGAACTATTACTATAATAGGATGCCTGTTAGACAAGTTGCTCCTCCACACTTGGTCCAGTGTGCATGTGCCAAGCAGCCTGCAGCTCACACAGTACACGCCAACGCACACACACACCGCACGCACACACACAGCGCACACACACACACACCGCACACACACACACGCCGAACACACACGCACACGTGCACACGCAAACACATGTGCACGGATGTACGAGTTGCAAGACAACAGCAAGATCAAGATTACTGCCCCGCCGTTGACACACTCTCCCAGGTAAGACGGTAGACTACACTTTGTTACTAAAATGTAATATTATTCTCCTTGAGCCTCCCGAAATGTATTGAGATATTGATAACCTGCCCATCCCCATCACCCATCAGACAGCTTTAGTTGGCAGAACTAACCACCTGTTAAACGCTGCCAAAATGTGGACTACCCCTAAATGGACACAAGCTGCCAATAGGACATGGTTGCGGCACCCTGGAGCGGGACCCACACCTCCTAACACCTCAGCCACGCAGACAGAATAGACCACAGATGACAAAGGCAGCAGATATTTACTGGAAAGCATGGAGTGAGCCGGACCTCTTCAAATACATGGACGCCTTACTACCAATCCAAGATATGACAGAGATCTGTGTGGACTGCAATGCAAGTTGTTCTCCTGGGAGTTGGCCAAGAAGATGCAGTCTAGGAACACCTTCAGCAAGTGCTGCGAATATGGAAAAATCAAGCTCACTCCCTTCTCTGACCCCAGCCCAGACTTGCAGGCTTTCGACAGAAGTGACAGCAGGGACGGGGGGACAGCAGGGATGGGATGGTTGCTATGGCCTCCAAGCTCATCAAAGATGGGAGAATGATTGACCTCAGGGGGCGAGGCCCGGACCCCTTCAAAATGTCGGGCCACATGTACCACCGTACCCCGAGTGTTCTCTTCCACGACGCAAATCAGAAGCCCAAATATGCACAAATATACATTTATGATGAGGAACACAAATTGGACAACTGGCAACATGACACAGAGAAGAACAGGTAAGAAGAAGCAAAGGAGGACAAGATCTCAGTGCAGACTCTGGAGACACTGCAATGCAAGCTTAAAAGTCCAACTACTATATCCAGTTCAAAGCAGGTGCTGACATTTTCACAGCAAATCTTGCCAAGGATTTAAAAATGGTTTTCAAGGAAAAGGGCTCACTGCAGCAAGAAAAAGGGTTCACAATCCAGCAGTGTCTGATGTGTGCATCATCACTAGGCCAGGAGAACATGTGCGACCAGTATTGCAAAATTGAGGGGGCCAGACTGAAGTATCTGAAACACAACCAAGACACGTTGAGGGCAGAGCATTACAGCGGGTTGCAAGATACAGTGTTGGGCGTAACGCAAAACTGGATCATGTGTCCACCACCGTGGACATTTGGTCCGCCAACAACAAAAGTTACTTAGGAATGACTGTGCACTGGATAGACAGCATTACTTTAAAACTTGAGAAGGCTGCTCTTGCATGCAAGAGGGTGAGAGGAAGACACACTTACAATGTCCTGCTTGCGAAATAGATCAGGTTCATTCAGCCTTTGGACCACATCAAGTAACAGCATGTGTCACTGCCGCTTAAGTGCATTTCTGTTTTAATTGTATGGGATAAAGTGACCTTTTTATATTTTTCATTTACCATTTAATTTTTGTTCTCATGTTTCCAAAAGCAACTTGAAACTTGTGTGTTGCTACTGATTGACCTCACCATAGCCTACTTTATCCTGTTGTTTGTGGATTTTACAGTGAGGCATCTTTGTGCAGACAGGGATATCGTTCTTTCATCTTTTCTATTAATTATTCAAAATTAATTATTGTATGACAATGTTTATATGTGAAGCACTTTAAGTCTGCCTTGTGTATGAAAAGTGCCATATAAATAAATTTGCCTTGCCTTGCCTTTCATATGGTTTTGTATGCTATTTTGTATAGATTTATACAATAAACACTAAGTGATGATAGGGCTATGATGTTTGTATACATGGGATATAAGCTGCAGACAGACCTGACGTGTGGTGAACCAAATATTCCACCCAAGTTGACAAAGCTCATCTCTGACATCAATGGTGGGGTACTTGGAAAAGTCAGGGCCAGGGTTAACTCCATTGAGGGCCAGCTCTGGGTTCTCAAGAACTGCCACATGTTGCTCCACCTGAATGAGACGATTCAAATGGATGACGTGGACAAGATAATCTCCACCCAGCTGCCTGACAAAGACCCTGAATTGTTCCACTGTGTCACCACCATGATGTTGCATGTTGAGTGAATATTTCTGACTTAATGACTACAATGGGTTGACAAAGTGTGGTATCATGGGCACATTGCTTCCCTGAACACACCCATATCCTATAATATAATTAGAATTGATATTTATTTTGTTGGTAAAGGTGCCTCCCTCATTCTGGATCCTTCAATAATACCGAAACATGCATACAAACATATCTGCATACCAGCATCTCACAGCCAAATGAATGCATCCATTTTATTTGAAGGACCCTATGGAATAGCATTCCCTACTGCTCCCTGCATGGCAAATTGAGTCTGCAGCAAGCACTACCCCAAAGACATTGTCCAGCAAACAGTTCTTCCTCATGATGGCCACGGCTACCCCATTTACACCAAACCCTTTAATGGCCGCGTCTTCAAGAAAAATGTCAGGTAGGAAATGCCACAATCTATCCAAATCATGCCTTTACAATTAATGCCAAACTACTTGCTATCACATCAAAATAAACACCAACAGTGATATACTATTACATTGCATTAAGATTTCCTTGGATGTTTTTCTCAGGTGCATGTGAAACATACCGTGAGGTCTGCCTGAGGATGGGACTCATAGAGGACAACTCTGTATGGATCTTCAATTTGGAGGAGACCTCCAACCACAGTACCCCCTACCAGATATTAGCAACATTTGCCATCATTCCCCAGTAATGCTCTCAATCTGACCCTAAGAAACTGTTTGAACATTTTCTGCAAAACATGGGCAAAGATTTGTACATCAAGAATCCATTCAAAAGAACTGCAACAAGGCTGACATTAATATGGAAGAAATAAAGACGAACATGCTTTGGTCCATTGAAAAGGAACTGAACCAGATGGCTGGCAGTCTGTCCCAGATCCCAGGGAAGACAAAGCCCTCTGTACCTACTGTAGAAGAGACAGATTTTTCAGGGAGGAGACCTACAACAACATGCCACATTGCAAAAGAGCTGATGCCTCACCTCAATTCAGCCCAATAGACGATGTTCAATGCAGTCTTCTCTGCAGTCAATGCTGCATCAGGAGAAGCCACACAAATAATATACACCCTGAACTGTCTTGATGGCTATGGTCAAACTTTTCTCTTCAAAGTCCTAAAAAAAAAAGAATCTGATCTGACGGAGGCATCGTGTTGTGCGTGGCAAGCACCGGCCTGGCAGCACAGAACCTTGAGGGGGAGAAAACTGCACACACCAGAAGACTCAGTATGCAACATCAAGGCCCAGAGTCACCTGGCCAAGCTCATCCAACCTGCAAATCTGAGACTAAATATTCTCTGTGCACAGGCATGTTCTGGAGGCAGTGGAGAGGACTCTTGAGGGATCTGATGTCCAGTGCAAAGCCATGGGGAGATAAGGTCGTGTGTCTTGGCGGTTACGCCCGCCAGACTCCTCCCATCGTGAAGAGAGGTGGCAGAGCTCATATTGTCACTACCCGCATCCAGATGTCGCCACTCAGTGAGAAGATGGAGACGTACACATTGTAACAGATCTTGAGGTCTGACAAAAGTGAGATGGAATTGTCACAGCATCTCCTCAAGATCGGTAAGGTCCAGGAGTAAATGCACAAAGATATGTGGGAAAATAAAGTAAAGATACCTAATGAACTACTGGTTAGGTCTTTGCCCGAGCTAATTTACCAAATATTCCCCAAACTGGCATCTGCCGGCGACCCTCCAGACTCCTCCCATCGTGAAGAGAGGTGGCAGAGCTCATATTGTCACTACCCGCATCCAGATGTCGCCACTCAGTGAGAAGATGGAGACGTACACATTGTAACAGATCTTGAGGTCTGACAAAGGTGAGATGGAATTGTCACAGCATCTCCTCAAGATCGGTAAGGTCCAGGAGTAAATGCACAAAGATATGTGGGAAAATAAAGTAAAGATACCTAATGAACTACTGGTTAGGTCTTTGCCCGAGCTAATTTACCAAATATTCCCCAAACTGGCATCTGCCGGCGACCCTCCAGAAAACCATAGCTGGAAATATACACATAACTGAACAAAAACGTAGCTCAGGTCAACACCAACTGCATTTGTCCACAAAAAGGCAGAATCTATTTTATCAGCTAATGGTCATCCTCTTCATCCTGAGTTTTAGTTGTTACCTTCTAAGTCACGTTTCAGATTCCCTGCAGTTAAAACCAATAGATATAGACTCTCATTTGTCCCCAGTGCCATTTCTCTACTGAACTAAGATTTTGGAGCCCGGGGCCGACATGGTGTTTTTGGTGCAGTGTGAGGTATGATTACCTGCTGTATGAAAGGTATTTTATTTTACACATAGTTATTATTATTATTCTGATTTACATGGGTATGTCATGCAGGGATGCTTATCAGCATGCCTGTATACACTCTGCACTATCTATATACTATTTGCATGTATGTTTGGTCTGTCATGTTGTACTTTCTGTCCTATGTTGTCTATTGATGTCTTGCTGCAAACAAAATCGCCCTTAGGGGACAATAAAAAGCTTTAATTACTTACTTACTTAAAATACACAAATATTTGTATTGTCATAATGATAAACATGAGTGGTCCTTTGAGACTGCACGTATACAAACAAACAGGCAAGCACACACAGACACGCAAGCTCCGTGCTGCCTTGTAGAGTTTGATCTTTGTTTGCCATCTCCAGTTAGAATCCTAATCAGAGAAATGTTGTTACAACTTGCTGATACTTGGACTACAACAACTATAAGCAAACGTCAACTGTTAACTTTTACACAACTTTTAGAGGAGTCGAGGGCATCCAACTTTCTCTGTGTGCAAAGTTCACATTAGCATTTTGCATAGCAAGGTCCACATCCGTCTCCCAGCACGGCTCAAGAGGGGCGTTTAAGGGCGAGAGGTGGTGGATTTCAGATATTTGCTGGCACTGTAAATCTTGAAAATGGTTGAATTCGACCCAATTCCACCTCCACGTACCATAGTCAGAAAGTTGTTTTCAGTCATCAAGAATGAGAGAGAGGAAAATACAGAGACAGAGAGATTGTGACCCTATCAGTGGCTAGTTAGCGTTCACGTTGCTAAGAGCGAGAGCTCTCTCCTTCAAACACTTCAAGGCCCATCCTCCTTTCCATGGTAACCTGTGTTCATTAGTTAACGACCCAAAAGGTTTAATAGTTGATGTCTAGACGACAAAGGAACCATCGGCCTCTGTATTTCTTATGTCGTCAATATGTCTGATTCCTGTTCCGGATAAATAATCATGTTGCATCTTGCAATGGTAGGAGACAAAATTGAGCTATAACATAGAAGGCCTGCTGGATCCGAGATTATATCATCAGTTGTTGGGTAGCTGTGTCAGAAGTTAGATTGAACCCAATGTATTAACGTGTCACCCAGGAGTCTCAGTTTCTGTGCATTCTAGAACATCATGAATAGAATTCCCCACCATGAGGGGTTTATTTGCAGTAAAACCAGACTCTTGAACAAAATAAACTGCTCCAGAGACCAAATGAGACATTATTTTTCTTTCATACTTTCTGTTTCTATTTATTTATTTTTCTTATTCGCTGTCTCTCTGCTTCTTTCTTCTATTCATGTTTCCATCTTTCTTTCTTTCTTAGCCTATTTGTGATCTTGTTACCATTCCACTTACATGTGCACCACTTAACTCGCAGTGAGAATGTCGGTTGGTAAGTGGAAGCATTTCTCCAAATCACAACAGCTTTTAGCGAGATTGCGAATCGAACACTGAATCAAGCCGTTCACCTCTGACACACCAGATGTGAACAATGATAAAATCAAGCCAAAACCAAACCACCATTGTGCTATTCCCCTGACGGGGGAGGCTGGCTGCCAAGCATCCTTTCTCCCCCCCCCTTTCTGACTTGTGGATTGCGGGACATGTCCAAAAGCTTGATTTCAAAAGGTGAAGGACAGCTGCTCTGCTCTCGACAAAAGAGATCTACAAGTTCACCTGAACCTTGCTTTATTTTAGCTTTACTTTAGCATTAACTAATCAATTAATGCACTTAGCCTAGCAATAAACAAACACAGCATAACCTCTGACCCTGAACCACCATTCATAAATATCTCCATTAAGGCACTATAGGTCGCTCCATGATCACAGTTACATTCTCAAAGGGACTTGAGCAACGGTACGGTTAGAATCGGCCTCCCCGGTGTCTTCTTCTAATAGTAACCCTTTATAAGTGGTGAAAGGGAGACCAATGTTAGAATAGGAAGAAGAAATGATTACCGAGTGACAAACTATGCTGTAGTGGGGATATAAAGTAATCTACTCCCCACAGTCACGCGTCGCCTACGGAGTGAACACCACTTCCATGGTGTCTCATTAGAGGACTGTGCAGCCAATCAGATGCCTCGATTCCTATAAAGGTCAGCATTCCCAGCTGACTTCCCCTCACGGCGGAGATTCCTCCTTTGGGCAATCCAACCGACACGCAGGATAACAGGTAGTGCACCAAATTACTGAGAATTATGGAAAATAATGACCAGCTGCAGCAGCCAATGGAGGTTCAGTTACGTCCCCCTCCCTCCCTATAGTTGTCTCATTATGAAGTATTTACTGATATCTTCTTCTTGAACTTTCCCACCCTAATTAGTGGTGGATCTATACGGAACTGGGAGCCGAAAGCGAATGGAAAGGGAATACGGCTATAGAAATAAAGCACTGATCGTCGTGACAACCTGCACTTAATGCTCAAACGTTTCCCTGTCGGTGTGTATGTGGGCGTAAGGTGTTGGCACACTGGATTTGTAATAATATTTGAAAAAGCAGAGCATTTTTTGGCATGAACAAGAACACACATAAACACATATATACATATATATTTACACCACCCACACACACACACAGACACACAGAGGTATATACACACTGATTACATTCAGAGTCAAATGAGTGTAACCTTTTTACTTTTACTAAAAGTCTGCTTTTGCAAGCAAGGTGACAAATATCTCAAGCACCATTGTGAAACTCCAACTCATTCAAATTACAGCGTGTCCCTCTATATCCGAGTAAACACATTGTAACCACAACTTCTCACTCCCATTTGTGTTCTGCCATGGAAATAAATAGAAATATTGAATAACACAAAGCGCCCCGTTCGTTGTGTTCCCCTGACATCGGGGCCCCACGGCGAGCTGAGGACCTCTTCGCCGGAGCGAATAACGACCGCAAGTGCAAATCCCCGCCATGACATCGCTTCCCTATTGATGCCAGCCGTTACCTAACAACCCCGGCCTCCATCCATGTGCCTTCGATGCGGCCCCGTCCCCAATTAAAGAAGGAACGCAATAAAGTCCACTTTAGAGATATATGCCCACTATTTCAATCATTTTATTTTTGCGTAAGGCACACTATACCCCCAAACTCTGGTCTGGTTCAGGCTGAAAGTGCTCATTGATTATCTCGGAACGGCACAAAAGTACAGGACACAGTATCGTATCCCTAAAAGCTTTGTCCACATCGACTGAGTCAAAGGCCCCATCCCAAAGTGAGCCCTGAGGACTAAGGACTAAGGACTCACAGACTTAACTGATCTCAGGTGCTAAGTGAGCGAGTGTGTGAGGCCACATGGCCTCAGATAGGTATATATGGGATTGGGACAGAACTTTGTCATGCCCCTGGGGGGGGCATGACAAAGGGCCCGTCATTTTATTTTGTATACAAAAAGAAATTCAAGGGGCCCCAGCCGCACTGGAACGGAGACAACCTGCCCATGGCCTCTCTTTTCAATCCTGCTGCGAGCCATAATTATATGTGTTATGTACCGCAGGCCCTATGAATAAATAAAAACTAAACCTCAACCGCAATATATCTTCTTACGTGGCTCTACAGCACTAATGATGAAAATATCAATAACCAGCTGATATAAAGCCTCACTGATTTTCCCCACATGTTTTTCAGTTGGCCAGTGATATATCTATGAGCTATCTTTAGTATCGTCGATTCGTCGTAGGGAAACAAGCATTACTTTGCTACAATTATTTTTGCCGCTCGCAAGATATGTCGTAGGCCTACTAGTTCAAGTCTTGGGCCGCGGGGCCCGGCTTGGCTCTAGGCGGCCCTGGACACAGTGATACAGTAGCAACTGGTGAACTCAATATTTTTACAACATACTAACATACCTCATATCATTTCCTCCACACAGATTCAACCTAGCTCTATATGGAACTAACAAACCCATTCAGGGTGTGAATGTCATTGACTCAGGTATAGCAAACGACGCAGGTAATCTCCCAAGAAAAGAAAATAACCTCCATGAGTGCTCCATGCCAATTAAGGCACTGCGTACAGAAGGCGTGATTTATTAGCTCGCTGGCGCATATTACAGGATGCTTTGCAGCCTAAATCGTCATGGAGATACAACCCCCAACCCCCCACCCCATCCCTCCCACCAACACCAGCCAACGCGGCGAGGCGAGGAGAGAGGGAGAGAGAGAGGGAGAGAGAGAGAGAGAGAGAGAGAGGATTCTGGGATTTCTGCAGTTTGGTTGGGAACCACGTCTCTAGACACGCAGTCTGCCGCGCCGTACCCCGTGGTCCCGGCGCGTGCGTGCAATGAGACGAGGAATTAATCACGGAAACGCGGGCACCGGGAGAGCTGTCACGGATCCCCCCTCGCCACCCGTGATGGATTGGTATTCTTTATCCATTGATTTCAGCTTTCTCTTTATAATCTTTTGTCTGCAGTCACATCGTGGCCTCAAAGGCCGTCGGTAATGGCTGCCAGAGACGGACATGGCGTGGAGATATTCTGTGACTAATGAGGTGTATGTGTGTGTGTGTGTGTGTGTGTGTGTGTGTGTGTGTGAGTGTGTGAGTGTGTGTGTGTGTGTGTGTGTGTGTGTGTGTGTGTGTGGTGTGTGTGGTGTGTGTGTGTGTGTGTGTGTGGGTGTGTGTGTGTGTGTGTGTGTGGTGTGTGTGTGTGTGTGTGTGTGTGTGTGTGTGTGTGTGTGTATACGTGGAGGTAAAATGATGTAGAGCTTTGTCAATTATAATGCAGAGAATTCCGTCTATATATTTTCAGACACATCAACACAGAGACACATAAAGATACGCAGGCAGGCACACACACAAAGAAAAAACGGACATACACACACACACACACACACACACACACACACACACACACAAACACATACACATACACACGTACACGCTCACACCCTTGGCCTGCTTCGGTCAGCTTTCTTCCCTGACCCCCTGGATCTATCAATGCCGTTTGCTTACCAAATGATTTGCAGTGTATTAGACTGATGTTAAAACAGCGCACGAAAGTCTCCGATCTCTGATCACACGGGTTGGATAATTAGTAGTCAAATTAAGTGAAAATGAACACTAACTGCTAATGCAGGAAGTACTTTAGCCCGGAGGAGGCACGGCACAAAGGCAGTTGACTGTTAAACACTGCAGTATCGTATCGGCAGCGGTGGGTTTTTCTTTGTGTAGGAGCAGTAGTGGGAAAATAGGTTGTTACACTATGCATGCATGTATGTTTGGAAAGTTTCAAATAAATAGCATTAGTATTTATTCATTCAGCAGTTGTATCAGCAGCAACTGACAGGGGATTTTAAAGGTCCCATGGGATTCTACTTTATGGATGCTTTAATATAGATAATAGTGGGCCCCTAACACAGTATTTGCAGACGTTCCCGAAATTCAACCATGGGGCAGAATTACAGCCACTACGAGTCAGTCGCCCATTGAGCTTTCCCCAAAGAAAGCTCAAACAACTGCGTCGGGTTCTCTGGTTCTTCCACGTCCACATCAATCTGAAGTACACTGAACCACGACATGGAGGAGAAAGGGATTGTTGCCCGTGATTGTCTCCCGCCGGAGCCTCGCTGCCAAAGGAACCACCGCCTCGGCAGTGGGCAGCGCCGAGGCGGTGGTCCTTCGGCAGCGGGGCTCAAGCGGGAGACAATCGCGGGCAACAATCCCTTTCTCCTCCATGTCGTGGTTCATGTACTTTAGGGATTCAAAGCCAAAGTTCCTTTCCCCCGATTCCTTCTCAACCATTGCTGAGATAACCCCCACTACGAGTCTCGTTGTAGAAATACCAGAGACGAGAGTCCAACGTGTAATGCGCCATAAGACCAACAGCAGATAGTTATCGAACTAACAAAGAAGTGTACAACACTTGCGTTACAATCCTGGAGCTCTATATCTAAATAATATCATATAATACGTACATATCACATAATATATATTTTCACAGCCAAAAGCTGTGTGCGCCTCCAGACGATATTATGAATCACAAACGATTGTGTCGGGTTCTCCGACGCTCTGGTCCTTCCACTTCCACATCATCTGAAGTAGACTGAACCGCGCGCTGCCCGCCGCCCGCCGCCCGCCGCCGCAGGGCGGGCAGCGGGTGGGCTCAACGATGGCGACCACCCCTCAACGATGGCGGGGGCTCAACGATGGCTAAGATAACCTCAACTACAGTCTCGTTTTCGAAATACCAGAGATGTCAAAGAACCGACGTGTTATGCACCATAACACCAACACCATTAATCACACACACATACACACACATACACACAGATGTGGCGCTCGCAGGGTCGTAGCACATTGGCGGGCCAAATTCTCTGGGCAGGCAAGGCAGAGCAAGAGGAGGTGGCATCTCCCCTTGACGACATATGGGGTTAATTCCAAAACAGCGCGTCTGAGCTTTGTTTTTTCAAAGGTGGAACAGAATGCCTAGTGCTCTTTTTACACCCAACGCAATTTCTAGCTGCTGGGGGAACATAGGTAGGCTAGAGGAACTCATATTAATGTTAGAAAACCTCAGAATGTGAATTTTTAATTCCATGGGACGCTTGCATCAGCTGTGGACATTGGGGGTTTGCAACCAGAACCAGCGTGGAGTCAAACAACTATTCTTCCCCAACCTCCCCCTACAGTAGCTGTTTGAATTCACATACTTAATTGAACACTTTACAACATCAAAACCAAGGAGCACTATAGATAACCCTAAATCTCCTTTGAGAAGGCCCAGAGACCAATTTCATTCTTTCACACACTGCAGATAGCTGGATGTTGTCCGACACTTCATAGCCAAACTCTGCCACACAGCAAGGGGTTACAAACACTTTAACCACTAGGCTAAAAGCACACAGCCGTAGGGGGTTATTGCATTCTTCCAGCATCGATGGTGAGGTTTACACTGCATGACACCTGTTAGTCCGTTCCACCATGGGTTTATATGTATATATGTGGGTTCACTTTGTGCAAAGGTACACTTAAACGCTTGAAAGAATGTTTTCCACTCCGGTACACCCTGAAGCCTAAAATGTATTTGCCCTCCCATGTGGCTGCTCTATGCCATTTGATTTTCATTCTTATCGCCGTAGCAACCCCCCAGGCCCATCTGAACTGCAGCGACTCAAACACGACGGCAGACATGAATGAAACATTAGGAAGGCATGCAGAGCCATTTACGCTGGAACCAGGGGTTATTAAGGGGAAAGAATGCCCCAAGATAGTATGGAAAGAACCAGAAAAATGTTTTTGAAATGATGGTGGCCATATTTGTTGTACCATTTGGGTTTGCCGCCCCCTAGGGGGAAATTAAAAAGATATTGATCATCTTCGTTTAATCATTGATCTATATATTAATCCTAGAAACTAGTTCTAATAATTTTCAAAGTAATATGTACATACATAATCGATTTGAATGGGTTTCAGAGTTTGACATGAGACACTAATATGTCATCTGCTCGTCCTTTGGTGAAGTTTTCAAACTTAATATCAAACTGGACGGGTATCTGTCTAGGACAGTGGACATGTCCAGTGAACACATTTGTTCCATAAAACTTAAGTGTATTAATAGGATACGTTTGGAGGTACACATCCAGCCGGACATGTCCTCATCAACGGGCTTACAATGAAGGACGTTCCACTCGAGGGACAGACTTCGTGCCAGATCCACAGATACACTGAAGAGCTGTGGATCCCAGTTGGAGGTTAATGAGTTTGTCCTTGTCTCACTGTTTCTCCTATCTCTGTGATAAGAGACCCTCACCGGACACATAACCATGGAGAAGCTCGAGACGCACAGGCCGCTTAATCATTTGCACACACACACACACACACACACACACACACACACACACACACACACACACACACACACACACACACCCACACACACACACACACACACACACACACACACATACACACACCAATACCCATAGAGACACAAACACACACTCACATACACACCAACAAACACCAGAACCCAAAAAGACACACCCACTCACATGCATACAATTTGGTCATAAATAGCACCGCTGAATCACAGCACCACAATAAAAGCTCTCTGTGGTGTTGAGCCCAAGCTAATCGGTTTCCTTGTAATTTAATAATTTCCACTGGCAAAGATGGCAAACCGTGAATTATAGCCAAAAACAAAAGAGGCGAGGCGGTTTTTAAAGGCCCTGGGTGGCGATTTGTCGTCTAATGACACCATTAACCTCACACTACCAAACCTGATACTGGCAAAATAATGGCTTCATGAGAGGGAGTAATTGTTGCCTGTAAGCAAGTATTTCAACACTCATATGTTGGTGCATAATGACTTGCAATATTTGTGTGCCCCTATTATTCCAGTTGTAAATAATTATAGCTATTATCAACCTGTCTAGTTTTATAATGATTTTTTACAATACATTTATATTGGCATAAGGAATATGTAAAGGTGTTCAGGTTGTATTACTCGCATAGTAACAATACAAGTCAAGTTCAAGACAGGGTCTATTCTGGTGGTTACCAAAATCCCAAAAAGGCTTCCAAAAGACTGAAAAGGTAAGGGATGCAAAGGAGGAAATATGAAGAGCGTCTTTCAAAGACAGATAATCCCTCCTTTTCATGTTTAGTCCCAGCCTAATATCCCTTGAGATGGAAATAAATCGAACTTTGCACTTTCAGTGCAGAACTGCAATGCAAAGTGTTAGTTAGACAAAGGCACCAGCAAAACAAAGAAGTGAATACATATGAGAGGAGAAGAATATGTGATACGGCACGATAGCGCTACATTTGAGCGTAGATTAAAACAGACCATTTCACACTCCACTTGATGAAAAGAAAGCTCAACTAGATATGTTGTAAGGCCTTAAGTTCCTCTTGGCAGGCTATTCCAGAGACAAGCTCACCATTAGAACACGTCTCACCCCATGGATGTTCTCTCCACAATGGCAAGAATGTAGTTTCACTTTAGTCTTTAAGTAAATCTGAGGCGGTGACTTCTATCCAGCCCTTTGGCTAAACTCTTCCCCTTTTTCGTAGTACCAACACATCATTCATTAGATTAAGAGAGGCCATTAGTGTCAAGACTGTGAACTTGCAAATTATTTGTGGGGAAACGCGGTGCGCATACAAAACCAAAATAGCGTTTTCGTTTTTTAATATTTATTTATTTTTCGCCTGGCTTAATATCGCTGACAGCCCTTGTTATGGCTGATAGATGAGGTTTCTAATTAGACGCTGCCACTACTTTGGACTGCTAATGAGGGTTGTGTATCAATACGGCCCAACGCTCCATTGCCTGGTTGTTGTTTCCCAAGTACAACAGCAGCAGAGGGCCTCTACGGCGAGGGCCATGGAGAGACTATGCTGGGCTCCTTCAAAATGGAAGACATACATCCCATGATATAGTTATCGTGCGTATGGAGACATGAAGAACTGGTATGAGAACTACATGTTTGATACTGCTTACGCATAGTGTGTCAATACTTAAAAACACTAACTGGTGCGGGAATTGAAAGCATTTGAGGGTTTACTTTGCTAGATCATTTCATATGTATCAGATAATGGTATGGATGTTACAAAGCATTAATAAAGAAAAAAAATGTATAAGGGCAACATATTGTTTTAGCCTAAAATGAATTTGTTGTATGTCCTTTGATGCACCTAACGATTGACCTCTAACTGATCTGCTAAACAAGTAGGCCTTCCATGTTAACGTTGTTCTGCGGGAAATGAGAGTTGCTTAGCAACGGCTTATTTAAGATAATTATTCTCAAATACCTTTTTATATGTCCTTAATGGAAACAGCTGGTGGAAAAACTGACAAGCCGACTGACCCTGGTTGTTAGTGTCATGAGTTTTATTAAGAGCCCAAGTTTGCTGAAGTAGGCCTACCCTTGAGCAAAGTGACCTGAAACGTCAAGTAAACATTTCCTCAAAAGCATATACAAGTATCATTTTTATTCTAAATATCCTAATGTTTTTTGGGGGGAATTTAGGAAGGAGTAAAGAACAGACCCAAAAGCTGATCTGCTTTGCATTACGACATCATTGAGGTCTTTCCTTCAAATGGCACAATAGGAAGCTGGTAGGAGCAGGGAACATTGGGGACCAAGTCAGGGCATTCCAGGGGGGATTGAAGTCCTCAAACAAATGCTATAATTAATGGGTAAAAGGATTAGGTAACCCAGAGATTAATGAACATGTACACAGAGGTATGTAAGAGGTGGTGGAGGGACTCAGGTAGAGGTCAGAGCAGAACCAGTTATGTAACTGGTCAAACTTTCAGAAAGTCATGTGCCCCAAGGTAAATACTGGGCTACACCATAAGTACACCAAGCCTGTTCCGATAATATTTTGAGGGTACACAGAAAATACACAGACCCTTCATGGAGTGTCTCTCCCAAACAAATCAAAGTACACACGGCTACTACTTTAGTCTCTGTGATCATCTGCCTTTAATATTTAATTTTTAATCCGAGCCCCCGTTTCCAAAGGAGATCTTTTGCCAGGCCTTTGTTGTAACCAAGAATTTGTTCTTAATTAACTTGCTTGCTTAAATAAAGGTTGATGATGATACTTCTCAGAGATAAGAAATGTCGATGTTTTTCTAAATCCACTTAGATCAGTTTACACAATTTTCACAGTATTTTAGACTCCCTCCTCTCGTAATTTGTAGGTCATAGTACAGGGCTGCAGGGATGAAATATTTAGCTGGCCTGTCCCTGCGTTACTCCCCCATTAGTTATTCATGCCGGCCCAAAATGGTTCCAGACATTTAAACACACACGCACAGAGAAGGACGGCTGCCTCCCGGCGGGCACGGACACACTGTGTGTTTTAGAAACAGTTTTATCCGCCAGAGACATGCTGGATCTCTTCCAGGTCAACCTTGACTGCTACATAATGAACAGGGTATCTCTTGACCGGGATGTCGCATTTATGAAACACAAGAGCTTTGTGTTTATAAAATAATAGGTTATGGCTACCATGGATATATACCATGATGTATGTCTGCAGTTTGCCTCAAAAAGTGTATTCGTAGCTCATCACCATTGTAAATGGGGTGTCTTCAAATTTTATTTTCAAGATCAAATAAAGGAGGACTGAATGAAAGTGTCAGCGATTTTTGGCTATGCATTCAATATAGCATGTGCTAGTGCCATTGAAATTAAGCTACATGAATTAGTTTTTGTAATAGGGTCACTCGAAAAAACTTTGGATGACTTCACAGTGTGGCCTTTTCAAAGACTTTCTTCAGACTTGTTAAAGCGATGCATGCTCAATGGGTCCCTTGGCGACAGATGTCTCGGACACTGTGTCCTCAGCTTTCGGACATGCGGGACATTTTTAAATGAGATCACAAAGGTAGGTGTGCAATTAAATTGTTAGTTTGAAACTAAATGTGTGTGGGTGTATGAGTGGGTTGTTTGCATTACGAGTGTACATGACAATGGGGGAATTTATAAGACCCAAAGTGAATCATAAGTGATTGGACCTTTTCAGTATATCAGCACATTACTTGAATGAATTGTACTGATAAATATTAATTAAGAGCTTTATGACCAAATGTTTCATATTAAGAAAAATATAGAGAAATACTGACTTGGTATTATTGGTAATTGTGTGTCACAATAAGATCGAATGGATTGAACTGAGATAACCTTATACCATATTATAATGCCATAATCAAATAGTAGCTAGGAGATTGCTGCCCTGGCAACGTCACCAACGAGAAAGCCTTCCCAGCGGCCACCACTAGCGAGCTGTGTTTCTGACTCCATGGTGACAGCGGAGCGGGCTTTTAATAAACACCTCGCCCACAGCCTTGCAAGTAGTGGAAGGAAGAGATGGTGGGTTTGGGCTAGACGTCAGCTAGATGTCGTCCACAGCTCCAACTGCCAGCCGTATGGGCGGCACGAGGTGTCTAAACTCGACGGCGTGCCGAGGGTCATCGGCGTTGGATGACAGGTGACTCATAATGCAGGTACAGGGGGGACGGGGGGAGGGAGGAGAGAGAGAGAGAGAGAGAGTGGGAAAGAGAGATACTTTAGATGGCTGCAATATTCAAGAACGAGCATGAGACTGCTTTTATTAAAGGGAAAAAAATATTTGGATTGAAGAGAGAATGGTTCACCTCCCAAACTTTTAAACCTCCCCTACAACACTTTTTTACAACGAAAGTTCAAGATGTACTTAAAAAATCCCCAAAGAGGTCAGGTACAAACTGATGTAAGAAGAAAACAAGAGGTTATGAACAAACTCATTAAAGGCAGACATAAATGGAAGGTTTTTAAAGTTCTGGATGTCGAAGACTACGACCTCATTGAGTTGGACGACAACACCTCCATTGATGACGTCCAGGGCTTCCAACGCCTCGGTCGTCACAAGGGATGACCAATTTATTCGGGGAAATCATTTGCGAGGCGGCGGCCATCAAGGGCATCACTTTACAAGCCCCGCCTCCCACCCCCATGTCAGATTACATGCAGGGCGAGTGCTTTCACACCCAGCCTTCCTCCCTGTGTTCTACCCAGTGTCCCCTGTTCCCACCCGTACACCCTTTTACACTGAACGCCCCGGTGAGGGCCTTCACTGACTTCACGAACGTGGAGGGGTGGGCTAATACTCAGGCAAGGGGCCTGGAGCCTCCCCTGGCAGCACTTCTCTGTCCGGGGCCCGGGTGGCTTCCTAGCGAGAAGCCGCTGCCCCCCGACTGCCTCCAGAAGCAGATTGTTGGCCTGACGGACAGAGTGTTCATTTGTGCCTCGCAATCTGCGGCGGTGGTCAACAACCTCGCCCTGCTCTCCTCTGCCCTGGTCTCCTTGTCGGCTAGCAGGGAGGCTTACAGCCTGGAGGAAGCCGCAAGATGGCTTGCAGTTTCCCGGTTTTCCAGCGCCATCCACCAGCCGATAACCGTTTCGCATATGGCCTGGTCCACCATGATTCAGCGGGCCATTTGGCTCTCCCACACTGTGGTGCCGGAGCGAGAGCTGGCCAGCCTCGTCCAGGACCCATTTGCTCTGGATGGACTATTTGGGCCCCGGTTCTCGGAGGTGCTCGCGCACCAGCAGTCTGTCCGTGAGAATCGTTCCCGGCTTGGGCCGATTCTCACGTGCTCCTCCCACCAGCAGTCCGGAAGGAAGGAAGCGGGTCGAGCCAGGTCCCAACGCTCCAGGGGGGCGCTTTGAACCCCAATCCCAATACTAATGCAGCAGCCTCCGCCGCAGCAGCCGCAGCACCAGCTGGGGGTAGCAGCACAGCGGTGCCAGAAGTACCGCAAGCTGGCACCCAGGTTTCTTTGCCGTACAATAAAGATACAAAAGACTGTTCGGCCGAACGTCAGTACTTACTTCCAAAATAGCGATATTCCTTAGGCCAACTGTGACAACGCTTGTTGTGCATTTCTCTAGGCTGCCTCTTTCCTCCACTCAGTCTGGTGGCTGTAGGGTGGCGGACGGACGGCATGTTTACATAGCCTCTGGTTATGTAAACATCCTCTCCCTCCCACATACTGTGGAAGGTTGGAAGACGGGTCTGTGCGCTGTGGTTACAGCAAGCGGACAACGCGGCGATCCTAGCGCGGTGGCTAGACATCTTGTTGCTCTTTCATCGGGCACGAATGCAGCGACTAGACGGCTCGCTGCCTGTTCAGCGGACACAAGGGCAGCGTCTAGAAAGCTCGCTGTTTGTGCAGCGACTGACTCTATAACGTCTACCATGCTCGCTGAGCCCCCTCCCTTTCATGGGATGCCCCCCTTGGTTCACACACATTGTGGAGGCGGTAGGGGCCGAGGAATATGGATTATTCCTGGACAGCGTTCCTCAGCTGTCAGCTCGCCCTCTCTTCGACCGCTATGCATGTTGGCAAGAGCGGTGCATTCTACCATCGTGGCTGGACAACACGTTGAACTGGGGCCATCCCATACAGTTCAAGTGCCGTCCCCCAACCTTTATGGGTTTGGTGGAGACCAGGCTACGGGACCCAGCGGCAAGCACGGCTCTGGCAGCAGAGGTGGCCCGTCTCTTAGAGAATGGGGCCATCACTACCGTTCCCCCCGAAGAGTCACATCTAGGGCCCTATTTTAACGGTCTGAAATGCAAGTGAGAAGCGCCAAGCGCAAGTAGCTTTGTGGGCGGTTCTATGGCGATGTCGCTAGTTTAACGGTGCAAAAAATTACTCTTGCGCCCGGCGCAGATCTAAAAAGGGTTGGTCTGAAGTAGCCTAATTACCTGTAGGTGTGGTTTGGGCGTAACGTGCAATAAACCAATGAGAGTACATGCTCCCATCCCCTTTAAGAGCCATGAGTGTCTGCACTCTCCGATGAGACAGATGCACATGAATTTCAAACTTCAAATGGCTCAGTTTATGGCCAAATAATATGGCCTAATTCACACATGGAATAAGGTTTTCTTACACAACTTCCTCAAATAAATTTTGGCAAAGAAAACGTATATGATATAACATGATATGCGGTAACTGTGGTTCTATTTAATGATATACGCAAAACATTATAAACATTGTTTCTTATCAGCATTGTATGCATTATCGTTATCGACTTGTGTTCCTAATATGCATGTGTCCCTCAATTAATATACATTACCATGGATTGTATTATGCGTTACGTGTTTAGTTCACGTGTGTTTAAACAGATGGACGCACACACGCACGCCCTCATTCATTAATTATTTTACACATACACACACGCGCTCCCACATTCATTCATTCTTTTTAACAATCAATCGAGGTAAAACAATGTTCTCTTACGATCAAATACTCATCAATCCTCAAAGTAATGGGCATGTACACGATGTCTGTGTCAAGAAAATATGTGTTTGCTGTACGGTGTTTGCAGATGCAAACACTTATTACCGCTGTATCAGCTGTTCTTTCCCAAATAATTTACCAAGAATGTGTGGCTAGGTAGATGAGAGAAGCAAAGTGTATGCGCGAGGTGCACAAGCAACATTATGCATGCGTCCTTAAAATAGCATCTGAACAACGCGCCGCTGACTTTAAACCAGGTATTTCCTGGTTTGTGGCGCAAGGGGTTTCTGAAACTGCAAAATAGCACCAGGGAACGTTTGCGCCAGAACACGCCTCCTCCTTTCGCCGAACTGCCTCTTGGGGTGCAAGATCAATCCCTAATTTACCGACGTGTGGAGCAGGAGGGAAAAGAACGCTCTGCGCAAGTTGCAAACTAGCAACGACACATGCGCCAGTGATTAAGTCAATTGTGCCGGATGCAAGGTAGGGCCCCTAGGGTTTTACTTCTGCTACTTCCTGGTTTCCAAGAAGTCAGAGGAGAAGAGACCTATTCTGGATCTTCGCGGGAGAAAGGGTGACTGGTTCACATCCCTGGATCTCATGGATGCTTACTTCCACGTCGCTGTTCGGCAGGCGCACAGGAAGATTCTCCACTTTGCCTTCATGGGGGTGGCGTACGAGTACCAGTGCCTGCCATTCGGCTACTCCCTGACCCTGTGCACCTTCTCAAAGTGTGTGGAGACGGTGTTGGGACAACCTACTTATTCTGAGCAACTCAGACAAATCTGCGAGAAGGGACACCATGACGGTGAGAACCATCTCTCTTTCCTGGGTTTTGCCATCAATTCTGAAAAGAGCTCCCCGCTCCCCAGCCGGCAGATCGTCTACTAGGGGCTTTGCCTAGACTCCACCTCGACAAGACGCTTTCCTGTTGGCACTCTCCTGCTTTCGCGTTCGCAGAAACGTGAACGCACTGTCCATCATGCGCCTGCTCAACCGCCATGCATCCCGTGGTTCCCCTAGGTCTGCTCTGAATGCGCAGACTCCAGCGGTGGTTTGCTCGCCAACGGTTGGACCCCATGCGACACAAGCTCAGGGTGCTACTCAGTGTCACCAGACCTGGACTATTGGGAACCCCCCCCCCCACCCTTCTCAGGGGTGTTCCCCTGGGCAGAGTGACGTCCTACGTAGTGGTCTCCACGGACGCCTCATTTACTGCCTGGGGAGGAACGTGCCTCTCTCACTTCGGAGGCGAGTGGCTTACGCCCCCCACAGCACACATAAATGTGTTGGAACTCGCCACTGTAAGTTAAGTTCTGTTGCATTTCTTTCACCTGGTACGTGGCCGCCACGTTCTGATCAGGACAGACAGCGTGTCGGTGGAGGCGTACATAAACAGACAGGGGGGAGTGCGCTCCTCTGCCCTCCACCAAAAGGCGGTCGAGCTCTGGCTTTGTGCTCATCAGTATCTCCTCAGCCTAAGAGCCCTGCATATCGCGGGCGCCCAGAACGTCGGGCGGACCTCATGTCTTGCGGCGGTCCCCGCCGAGTCGGTGGCCGGTACCGTTCAGATCGGACGCGCTTTCACAGGCCCACGGGACAGTGCACCACCGGCCCGATGTATCGGGATGGCTGTTTGTTTGGCTCCTGAGAGGTTGATCCTGTTGGGCAAAGGTTTGCCTGAAGCGGTTATCAACACTATCCAGAGTGCTCGTGCACCTTCTACTTCTTCCCTCTCTACGGGGAAGTGGGGCGCTTTCTCTATTTGGTGTGACAGGAACCACGCTGTCCCATCTCTATGCGAGGTGGGAAGCATGCTTGCGTTTCTGCAGTACTTATTGGAAAAAGGTTTGGCCTTCTCCACCATCAATGCTAAGGCTATGCAGGCTGTGATGGTAGACCGATCTTCAGCCATCCACTGGTCAAGAGATTCTTGCGTGGGGCTAGACGTGTTAGGCCTCTGTCTCAGGCCCCTTCGGATGCCCTGTCCTTTAAGACAGCGCTCTTATTGGCTTTGGTTTCTGCCAAGCGGGCCGGTGAGTTAACTGCTCTGTCTGTCAGCCCGATCTGCTTGTTGCTAAACTAGGACAGCTCCTTCGCGCTGCTCAGACCTAATCCTGCTTTCCTCCCAAAGAACATTAAAAGTTACTTCCGGTGAGGGATGTTGTGCTGAAGGCTTTCACCCCAAGCCTCATTCTAGTGAGGTGGAGGCGGAGTTGCATATCCTGTGCCCGGTGCGGGCGCTGGCTATGTACGTGAAATGCTCGGCCGCGTTCCGCTCCACACAACAGTTGTTTGTGTGTTATAGCGACACTGGCAGGGGCCGTGCTCTCTCTAAACAGCGGTTTTCTCGCTGGATATGTGAGGGTGTTTGCTTAGCCTACTCTCAGCAGGGCTTAGCACCACCGTTGGGCGTTAAAGCTCACTCGATACGTGGCGTGTCCGCTTCAATGGATCTACTCAGAGCGATTTCGGTGGAAGACATATGCGCGGTTGCATCTTGGTCTTCCCCCGGCCCCTTTGTCTGTTTTTACATGTTAGACATGCCCAGGGGGCTTAGCCGGCCACTCTGTGTTGGAGTCCGGGGCCCCTTCTATGGCTTAAGAATATAGGTAATGTGGTGACCCACAACTACCATAATAAGACATTCACCAAGAGACAGTTCTGGTTTACGGCAGTTACGTTTTGAACTCATGCTGGAGTAACACTTGTTTAATTGAAGTGGAGAGTAAAGCCGACTCTACCCATCTCCGTCTCTTGTCTCGTCATTTTCCGCACTCCACATTTGTTGACCCCCGACGCGAGTTGGATACGGCTGAATTATGTTACACATCGACGCTGATAGCAACGCGCCCGCTGTGGCGCCGGCCGCCGCGGCTAACGTCGGCGCTGTCTATGCTGCCACCGTCAAGTTACCGGACTTTTGGCAGCACAACCCACGGTCGTGGTTCCAATACATTGAAGCCCAGTTCCAGCTGAGAGGAATAACGCAGGACGTGACAAAGTATTTCCACATGGTAGCAGCCTTAGATGCCTCGACGACGGCCAGGTCTATGGCGCGGTAGGAGGCTCCTTCAGCTGTCGGCAAGTACGACGCACTCAAGACGTTCCTCGTGGACCTCTTTGAACTGTCGGAGCTGGAGAAGTCGGTCTGCCTGCTTTCCCTGAACGGCCTGGGCGACAGCAAGCCGTCCAAGTTGATGGAGAGGTTGCTGGCTGTGCTGGGCTCGGCGGATCCCTCCTTCCTTTTCGCCCACATCTTCCTGCGGCAGCTTCCAGCACCCGTGCTCACCGCACTGGCCAGTTCCCCCCTCTTTGCCTCCAAGGACTACCGGACAGTGGCTGTGGAGGCCGACAGGATTTTGCTCGCCAACAGGCAGCAATTTGTCCATGCGCTGCTGCCCCCCCAGCACACGTCGGCCCCGCTTCCGCCCCCGGGGTACGACCCGGACACCGCAGCCACTGTGACAGCCCGCCGACAGCGTGACGACGGGTGTTTTTACTACCATGCCAGGTTATGGGCCAAGGCCAAGCAGTGTCGCCAGCCTTGCAGTTTTGGGGCCCTGGGAAAAGCCCGGGCCAGCGCTCATTAACAGCTGTGAGCGCTGGTTGGGACTACAAGCTGTTGTTCGTCACTGACACCTTGTCCGGCCGGCGGCTGCTGGTCGATTCTGGGGCTCAGCGCAGCGTCCTGCCGGCGACGCCTGTGGACACTATGGCTGGCGGCCATGTCCCCCCGATGGACGCCGCCGTCGTACCTATGGCACGAGGTATGTGGAGGTGTGTTTCGGCGGCCGGCGTTTCGGCTGGGATTTCGTCATTGCTGCCGTGTCTATGCCACTCCTGGGGGCCGATTTCCTCTGCGCCTACAGATAACCTTAACCCTGCTGGTGGATGTTAAGAACTGCCGCCTGATCGACGCCCTCTCTTTTGCTTCGTACCCCTGCGGGGGTAGGGGGGCTTTGTCTTGCGAACACGTTCGCCACCGGGGACCTGTATCAACGCCTGCTGGCTGAGTTTCCTGACATCACCACGCCCACGTTTGCATGATGTGGAGCACTACATCACCACGGTTGGCCCCCCGGTCTATGCACGGCCCGGCGCCTCGACTCTGACAAGCTCGCGATCGCCAGGGAGGAGGAGCCACCATGGAGCGCCTCGGCATCGTACGCCGTTCCAACAGTCTGTGGGCCTCCCCCCTGCACATGGTGACCAAGGCTGATGGTGGTTGGCGTCCCTGTGGTGATTTCCGTCGCCTGAAGAACGCCACCACCCCCGCCACCACCACCGTCCTGAATGTGCGGTACCGGTACCCGGTACCGCACATTCAGGACTTCTCCGCCCACCTGGCCGGCGCCGCCATCTTTTCGAAGGTGGACCTGGTACGCGGTTACCATCAGGTGCCCGCTGCCCGCAGGACTTTTTCAATTTCTGAGGATGCCTTTCGGCCTCAAGGGTGCAGCACAGACGTTTCCGCGCCTCATGGACTCGTTGCCAGTGCGTCCGCAGACGACCACCTGACGCATCTACGGCAGCTGTTCGCCTCCTCCTTCCGCTCCTGCAGTCTCTGCAGGAGTTCCTGGGCATGGTGAACTTCTACAACCGTTTCCTCCCCCTTGCGGCCCAGCTCAGCGACCCTTGTACAACGCCTTGCGGGGCAGGAGGCTGGCAGACGTGTTGGATTGGTCCACAGAGATGACAGCTGCCTTCGATGCTGCCAAAACCGCGGTACTGAGGTACAGGCCTACAGGACGGCCCCCACGGCGCTCCTCATGGAGGATGTGGTATTTGGCACAGCCAACACTACGCTCCTCTGCGACTTCTCCACTGGCCAACCGCGCCCCATGGTGCCTGCTGGTTGGAGGCGTAAGGTCTTTGACACGATCCACAGCCTTTTCCCACCCGGGGGTGAAGGCCTCTGCCAAGCTGGTGGGGGCCAAGTTCGTCTGGCCGGGCCTGCGGAAGGACGTTAGGGCCTGGGCCGCTGTCTGTGTGGCATGCCAGCGTGCAAAGGTGACTCGTCATACCAAAGCCACTGTAGTGAAGGTCCACCGTACCACAGCCTATAACCCACAGAGCAACTGGCTTTGCGAGCGGTTTCATCGGGACATGAACGCCGTGCTCAGGGCCAGCCTTACGGGCAGCGACTGGGCTGACTGCCTCCCATGGGTTATGCTGGGCCTTCGCTCCGCCCCCAAGGATGATCTTCAGGCCTCGTCAGCAGAGCTGGTGTACGGCCAGCCCCTGCGCGTCCCTGGGGAGTTTCTTCCGGACGCCACGGCCCCGTGGTCGGCTGCCTCCCATCATGCTGCATCCCGGGACATTGCGGACGCTTTCGTTTCCATTCCGACATCTCACCATGGCCTCCCCCGGACCTATGTTACCAGGGATTTACCGTCAGCCAAGTACGTTTTCATCCGCCACGATGGCCACCGTACCCCGCTGCAGCCCCCCTACGATGGGCCCTTCCGCGTCTTGGAGGGTGGGCCTAAGAACTTTGTTGTGGATATGGGGGGCAGGCCTGAGCGGGTGGCTATAGACCGGCTCAAGCCTGCTCATGTGGATATTGGCGAACCGCTCCAGCTGGCTCAGCCCCCGCGGCGGGGGCGCCCGCCTGCGGCAGCCTCGACACCTGCTCCTGCCTTTTGCCCTTCGCCTGTTAAGCGCAGCCGTTCTTGCCGCCTGGTCCGCCCCCCTAGACGTTGATTTTTCTAGGGACTGTTATGTGCTAGTATGTTCTGTTTAACACTAGTGGGTGTCCGATGTTCTCTGTAGGCTACCTGTTCGGTCTGGACCTGTTAGTTTGGGTGAATTCTGGGGGGGCCTGTGTGGTGACCCACAACTACAATGATAAGACATTCACCAAGGGACTGTACTTTTTAAGGGTTTTGGGATAACAGTTCCGGTTTAAGACAGTTCCGGTTTACGGCAGTTACGTATTGAACTCATGCTGGAGTAACACTTGTTTAATTGAAGTGGAGAGTAAAGCCGACTCAACCCAGCTCCGTCTCTTGTCTCGTAATTTATCGCACTACACAGTATGTTCTTTTAAGCGACATTGTCAATATCCACTCGCCGGATGGCGAATTGATTTGACTGCCAGTATTTCTCTCCCACTGTTTTTCAAATGAGAAATGGACTAGAGGGGTTTCCTATTGGCTCACCAGTTGACGAGTTTGATTCGTCTAACAGTATAGCCCTCCCGCCGTCTTTTCAAATAAGAAAATGACGAGAGAAGTTCCTTATTGGCGAGTTGGACTCCATAGCTCCACCCCCGGACCTAATAAAAAACATTTTACTCCGATTTTTCTTTTCCTTTTCATGGATACCATGAAGCATGGATTGAGCCAGAGTTTTTTCAGACTCACTTTTTCTCTTGATCATCGCCTTTCTTGATCTAGGAGGAATTCGTTTTTTATTAAGCTGTTGTGTTTTGCACATCTTCTTCTTTTTTGAGTCTACTGTGCCCTGGTGACTTTTTGACTGAGGTCCAGCAAGAGTACATTGATTGGGAAGGGAGCGTTCCACGGCATTGTGTAATAAGATATTATAACTCTAGTTCAATGATTGTAGGCGTAGCCGTCTAGTTTCCCACCTGCTGTACCCTCCAAATGCTGAAAGAATAGCGTGGAGGATGAGCCGCGGCATGCGCTGCCTTATATACACGGTGCCGTGGGAAATGTGAGCGGTGCCCACGTTGACTGGTACATAGTTAAAATTGTCATTGCGCGCAAGCACGCGCACGGGACAAGCCCATAAGACGAAGCCTAGGCGGCTACGCCTACAATCATAGAACTAGAGTTATAATATCATAACTATCGTTTCGGTGTCTGTAGGAGGAGGAGGAGGGTGGGGGTGTGGCCCTGAGCAGCTTGTGGCCATGGTAACATGCGGTCTGTTTAAAGTGGATGTATCGCATTGGTGAGGCTCACACAGCCTTTGGCCATGTTCTGTAAATATTCTAGAACACTCCGGGTGCTCCGGCGGAGTCCTGGAGCTCTATATCTAAATAATATCATATTACATAGATATCTATATCATAATAGGCCAAAAGCTGTTTGGGCCACCAGACGATATTATAAATCTCAAAAGACTGCGTTGGGTTCTCCGACGTCTCTGGTTCTTCCACGTCCACATCAATCTGAAGTAGACTGAACCAGGACATGGAGGAGAAAGGGATTGTTGCCCACAATTGTTGACCGCGATTGTCTCCCGCCGGAGCCTTGCTGCCGAGGGACCGCACCCCCTCTGTGGCGGGCAGCGGTCAGCGCTTAGGCACCACCGCCTCCTGCAGCGGGCAGCGCCGAGGCGGTGGTCCCTCGGCAGCAGGCAGCAGGCAGCGGGAAGCGGGAAGCAGGGCTCAAGCGGGAGACAATCGTGGGCAACAATCCCTTTCTCCTCTATGTTGTGGTTCATGTACTTCAGGGAGTCAAAGAAAGCCGAAGTTCCTTTTCCCAAATTCCTTCTCAACCATGGCTGAGATAACCCCCACTACGAGTCTCCTGGAAATACTAGGGACGAGAGTCCGACGTGTTATGCGCCATAACACCAACAGCAGTTATCCAAATAACAAAGAAGTGTACAACACTTGCGATACAGTCCTGGAGCTCTATATCTAAATAATATCATATAATACATAGATATCAATATCATATAATACGTATCATTATCAAGGCCAAAAGCTGTGTGCGCCTCCAGACGATATTATGAATCACAAACGGGTTCTCCAACGTCTCTGGTTCTTCCACTTCCACATCAATCTGAAGTAGACTGAACCGCTGCCCGTTGTCCGCTGCCGGCTGCCCACTGCCGGCTGCCCGCTGCCGGGCGGTGGTGCTGTTCCTTTCCCCCAATTCCTTCTCAATCATGGCTAAGATAACCACAACTACAGTCTTGTGGAAATATCAGAGGCGTCAAAGAACCGACGTGTTATGGCCATAACACCAACAGCAGAACGGTTATCCAAATAACAAAGAAGTGTATAACACTTGCGTTACAGTGTGTGTAATCACACACATACACACACACACACGTGGCTATCGCACGGTCATAGCTCATTGTCTCGTTTTCCACAACCTTTTTGCCAAGAAAAAGATTTTTAGCCAGAGGCCGATTTCCACCCACCACATCTTCATTACCCTCTCATCTCGCACACCCTCAGACAAGCTGTGGCAACCATTGTACTCTGAATGACCCATGTGCAGGGGCAGCATTGACCTTTGAACTTTTTGAGAATCATCGTTAACCCTGGAAACCCTCTGCGATCGAATCTAGGGATCTCGCTGGCAGATCTCACGGGTTTTGGCGGGCGTGTTCGGGGTGATAAAGAAGATGCATACCCTCCTCCTCACCGTTTCTCTGCCGATAGCTGCACCCCAGCGAGGACGACCGATAAAGGATGAAACATTACTTTACTATTGAATAACACCCTAGGTAATCTCGGCTAAGCACGCCTGTGATCTTTCAAATTAAATTGATGGATCACGACAGTGCGTGGTAGAAACTGATTCGAGGTGTTAGACTCGTGCACCGCCAGGCCACCAGGAACAAATGTGACAGAAAACTCATAAAATTATGGTAATGATGGGGTGGCATAATAAAATCTGTATCTATCAAATCAACTTTAATATTGCCACGCTTACAGGTGAGCGGTAACTACAGAGGCGGATTTCGTCTCCCTAATACAAAACGATCATTGGGAGCGAGGAATTTCCTCCAAAGCGATAAAATACTGTTTGTTATTCTGCAATGTTTTGGATGGGCTTGGATGAGATAAGCTTTTTGATTTAGATCCATTCTCCTTGTGAATATGAGTGTTATTGTGCTCAAAGTCTATGGGAATGGATGATGCGCACTTCCAAAATACAAGCATGCTAATGATAGTAGCACACCTATCAAGCAGTGTTTTGTGCACGGTGCTTCAGTAGGCAAATCGTATTTGATGCGCATCTGATTGACACAGAATGAACTGTGAAAAGAAGAAAAAAATACAGAAGAAATACTCAGAAAAGATTGAACGAAAGAACATACATACCTAAGAGAGAAAGAAGAAAAAGAAAAAGAAAGAATTAAACAAAGAATGAATGAAAGAACAAACCTAAAATAAATCCCACTTCTGAGTGCCAGGTCTCATACATAATTCTATGTGATCTCATGAGAAGGTAAGCCTAGCCAGGTTTTAGAAAGAAAATAAGCACACTAAAAGGGAGAGAGGTGATGAGAGGAAAAACAAATACAACAAAGAAAGTGTGAACAAAGTACTCTTTCCTATACTGAAGTAGAACTATAAATACCTCATGAACTTCCCCATGCATGCATATTTCTCACTGGAAAGTTTCCCAACAGCAGACTTGCTGATGGCTCAAAAAGAATGTGTCATTGGTTTAAAAAAGCCCATTGTTTAGTTTGACAGACGGTTAGGTGGTGCTAGTGGTTGTGTGACCACTAGCCATCAGTGGAGAGCACTGCTGCCTCCCAGAACCATTCCATGTGCGATTCTCATTTTCTCCTGGGATTCCTCCTGTCTGTCAGAGCAGCAAAATATCATAAACCGGTATCATACATACATGTACATGATTATACAAGCTTCCAGTAAACATTTTACACAAGTAAAAGTATGTTTTTTGACTGAGAATCATATTAACATGAAACATATGTCTGCATCATTATTATTATTATTATTTATTTATTTGATTAGGACAGTGCACATTATTTAACATGTCAGCCAGAGCATCAATATAAATATGCCGGAGTTAGCTTAGTTGCTAATTTACATCCGTTGTCCTAAGGCAAGTCAAGAACATAAAAA
The DNA here is from genome assembly GCF_026213295.1 of Gadus chalcogrammus. Lineage (NCBI taxonomy): Eukaryota > Metazoa > Chordata > Actinopteri > Gadiformes > Gadidae > Gadus > Gadus chalcogrammus. The sequence continues at coordinate 17,966,751 of NC_079431.1, forward strand.
CAACATACCAGTATACATAATAGATAAAAAAAAACACTTTTACACACAAAATAGGTCCCAATTCACATCAAGAGTCCATGTAGAAAAAGTAGAATGACCAAAGGTTACATATGAGAGCAGGTCTGGCTTGCTACTAACCACTGTTTAAGGGTATTTTTAAAGGTGGTGTAAGTGGCACAGTCTCTAACATGAGATGGAAATATATTCCAGGACTGTGTTCCTCTGATGGACACCACCATTTGACCAAATTTGGTCTTGCGGCGTTGTATTTCAGAGTCACCTCTAGTTAGTGCTCTGGTATTTATTCTAGAGGATTTCTTCTTTATAAATTTCTGTAATGGTGGAGGGGCTAGACCGTTCAGAACCTTAAAGATTAGACAGACATCCAAAAACAGCTGAAAACTATCGAAGTCCATGATTTTGTGTTTATTTGTAATTTTACAATAATGGTAGTATATAGGTTTTTTGTCTAGCGTTTTAAGAGTTCTCTTGAATAAAGACTTGATTGGTTTTAAAGTGCTCTCAGATGTATGTGACCATGTTGTGTAACAGTACGAGATGTGAGTAAATATCATTGCATGCATATAAGTCTTTGCTGTCTCCATAGTCAGGAAAGGTCTTATATGCTTGAAATTTGATAGATTAAATTTAATGTGTTTTTAACTTTCTTAACATGCTGCTTAAAATTAAGGTTAGAATCGAAGATGACCCCGAGGTACTTAAAATATTCAACCACCTCAAGTCTTTCACCACCCACCATGACTGATGGTTGCTGTCCCGCAGTTGGCTGTCGGGAGAACAACATACTGACAGTTTTTTTTGTATTCAGATGTAGTTTTGGAGCCAATGGGACACTGGCACCATGGCTCCTGAGAGTACTGCAGCAGCTTCTTTGATTGAGCTGGCATGACAGTATAATGCAGTATCGTCAGCATATAGTTGCACTTTAATATTTCTACAGACATCTGGTAAGTTATTGACATACAGGCTGAATAAAACAGGGCCCAATATTGAGCCCTGTGGTACTCCAGCAGAACAAATTAGATATGAAGATAATGAATCACCAATTTGAACTGCCTGTTTCCTGACTGACAGGTATGATTTCATCCAACAGAGGGCGCTGTTTGAGAAGTTAAAATGGGTTAATTTGGCAATAAGCAAGTCATGATTAAAGGTTGGGTATGGAATTTGCTTTTTTGGCCATTTTTGCAAAATTACTTGAAATCCTTATCATAACCCGCTTACAGCCACTGAGTTAGAAGTACTGACATGAAAATTAAACAAGTCAATCCTCTGGGGAACGGGCAGGGCTCGAAAAACTCCAGCCAATCATTTGGATTGCCACCTCGTTGCATTGGACAGTAAGTACGTCAATCAAACGGTCGTACTGCACTCCCCCTCCCCCGCGCCCCGCGCGCGACCCCTTCGTGCAGTACTCGTGACCCAGAGCTCGTGACCCAGAGCAAGCTCCTGTTTGTTGTTATCCTGCGGTAGCTACTGGAACTAGTTAATCCACATTTGGACCTAGCAGTAGAAGACAATTTCCATGGCAGACAAGACGCCACCACCACCACCACCACCACCACCACCACCAGCAAAGAGAAGGAAAACTCTTTTTCAGAGAGTAATTGATAATAAAAACGCTGAAAGAGAAAAACTGAAATCAAGAATAATCCTAGGCGCTGCTTTCGAACGTTGGCGGCCACTGAAGTACGAGAAGGGTCTAAAAACCGATGCTTGTGTGGCGGTTGACCTAGTTTCAAAGTTTATACCGTTTATACTCGGTAATACCGGTGTTGAGACGAGTGTATTACTCGTTGTGAAAATGTCCACAACGCAGCAACCCTAGTGAAAACCAGGACTTCCAATACAATTATATGAAACAAACATACATTTTCTAAAAATAGTAATGATTTATGTGACCGTTTAATGTTTATAACATCTGGTGCAACCATAGCCGCGAGAACGTATTCTCAGCAGGGGGTGCTGGAAAAAAAAAACTCAGCCTGCACTAGACTCGCAACTCGTTACATTGATAAAAAAAGATATATAGCAGCGCAGCTCAATTACACCAGTGCATGCGCGCACAGTTGAAAATCGATCGTTGTGTTCACTTCCTTCATACCATGGTTCACATCCAGCTGCTCACAGAACAAGTTTAGCGCACCACCGCTACCCTCACACTTTTTCATGTAACCTTTTTTCAGCACTAGGTCATATGAGCATTAAATAAATGCTGCGTCTCAAAATGCCTTGGACAGCAGCGAGGATGACTCGCTTTGCCACGGGCCGAAACAGTTCGGAGCGACCACAGCCAGAGCGAACACAGCGGGGCAGAGGAGTGTCAGGAATAGTCTTTGGTGTACACATCAGTACGGCCTATTTTCACTACTGTTTAGTGGCAGTGTTTTATTCTATGCCTATATATATTATTTCAATGAATACAATTTATTTATTCATAAAAACAAGATCTGGTCTTCAAATCTTTTTTCCAAATATAGGTCGTCTTACAATGGGGTTTGTGTTTATATTCGGACCAATACGGTACAGCGGGCGCTCACATGACGTTAAGCATTTCCTGGTGCATAATGTGATGCTTCAGAACCTAAAATCCCGTTTCTCCCTGTTGACACGACAACACATAACCGGCGTTTTCAGAAATCTCCACTTTGGCCGGAGTTTTTAGAAATTATCGTTTTCTGTGATAAGACAGGGCCTCGGACAGGGGGTGTTGCAGCACCCCCAGCACCCCTACTTCCCGTGGTACTGGGTGCAACTTACAGCTGAATGTAGTGCCATGTTGTTAAACGAAAACCTACGATAGCCTGGCTCGCTCTCGCGCATCTCTGTTCGCGCTCGTGCATGATTGCGCGTCCAGGTACTTGGAATCATAGACATCTTATAGGTAGACGGAGCATCGAATGCTACCGCCTACTGGCGCTGACGAGACGCGGGGCCGCCATCTTGGAGTGGTCATCCGCTCCACTCAGTGTAATCCGTTTGGCTGGAGCAATGAACTGTCAGCGCATTTAATTAATCATACCTCACTGAATACCACTGATTTTCATGCAGGTTTTTGTCATACGTGTAGCTATGATAAAGGCCACATGGTTTGGCGTGTTTTATTATTCAATACTAATTATACCAATAGTACGGTAATGTTAAATCTTGCTTTTGAAAAGTAATCCCCCGATTCCTATTATGGATTGTCCGCCGATTTGAGCAGGAATACGCTGAACAACAGCCCGGCATCCTGTTTCTGCTGCTGTTGCTGCTCCCGGTTGACCACTCCAAGATGGCGGCCGTATTTCTCGCGTCCCAGCAGCCAATGCTCCGTCTATCTATAAGTTGTCTATGCTTGGAATGGGTGGAGTCAGAGTCAGCGTTGAAGGAGAGGGGGTAGGACCATTTGAGTTGTGTATTTTCAAAATCTGCTGGCGTTTCGCAAATCGCATACCCAACCTTTAATGGTGTCGAAAGCACGCTTTAAATCTAGAAATACCGCAGCTACGAAGCCACCTTGATCCAGCAGGCTTTTTAAGTTTTCCAGGAAATAGCAAGTAGCAGTCTCTGTTGAGTGAAGTTTCCTAAATCCAAACTGCATTGGATGAAGAGTGGCATAGCCATTATTTAAGTGTCTGTCAGTTTTGTGGTAACCCAATTCTCTGCTACTTTGGAAATTATGGGCAAGATACTTATTGGTCCTTATCATGACCTCATATCCTTGATGATGAAAACCCTTGCATAGACTAAAATGTTGATGACGTAGATGTGGTTAGTCTGATGATTTTTCCTGTTGAGAATTGTATTTTCCAGGAAATGTGCCTTTCACAATTCACATCAGACGAACTATTACTCTAAATTTCCCCTCAAGGACGAATAAAGTTTATATTTATCTATCTATATATTTAGCTATATCTCTATATCTATATATATAGCTATATCTATATATACACCCATCTATCAATCAATCTATCTGTCTATCTGCCACCAAATTTGGTCCCACTAATCACTGTGGAGCCTCTAAAAGGCACCGTTTGTTCCATTGCAGAACCTATTAGAATTGTGATAGCTCTCCGTTGCGTCTTTAAAAGCATATAGCTCTAGTTGATTTAAACTTTTTAAAATGATGTATTTTTCAAATCATATGTAATTTAAGACCATGCCTTTATATGTGAAATACAGAAATGTATAGCTTGGATTGGCAGGGGGTGATCAAAGTCAGAGAGTGGATTAAATACCATGCCTGTCTGGAAACGAACGTACCGCTTTGTGCATGGCACAGAAAAAAGAGAAATGGACAGTAAAAATTAAATGCTCCTCTCTTACCTTTTGCCGGGAAGTTGCAGCTCTATCTCTTGCTTGTGAAGGCAAAGGGTGAAGCTGCCGACATAATTACTTTTTATCTTTTGTGGCATTTAAAGAAAGACAGGGGGTCCAGGACAAGCTTAATATTGCCATGAGATTGTGTTGGGTGGGGAGATGTCAGGGAGTATCCCCGGGGAATCAAAGGCCAAAAAGAAACAGGCTGAAGTGATGTGATCTGAAAAATAAATTAGCACGGAATTAATGAGCAAATTATCGTCTCTTTATTCCTCACGAGATGCCCCTGAATGTCTGTCAGGAATTCAACGAATAATAATAATGTTTCCTCATTTGTCCAAACGATGATTTAGCCTTAACTATAAAACAAAGACCTTTTATACGTGCAATAACAAACAAGGGATCCAAAATTGATGTAATATTTACTTTATTTTTACTTTATGTGTGTCTCTTTGTTGACAACCTGTTTGAGCACATTTTTAAGGAATCTGGTCAAATGATTTTGAACCGCTATCCAGCAGTAAAACAAAACAAAAGGTTGTAGAGGTGAATTTATAAATCCAATTATTTTTCTGTTCTGTGTTCCATCATGATCTTTTCTCACTAGTATGCTTCTCCCCCTCACACTTTCGGTACACAACCGATCGTGTGTATGGCTAAATTGGACCAATATGTTTTTTTCCCCGCCCGCAAATCAAGCTCCTCATCCTCTTTGATAGAATGCCAATGCCATGGGGACACTTGAGAGAAAATAGAAATTGCTCTGTCGAAAACAACTTATTTGGTGGAAGGATGCAATGGGATGGGAGAGGTCGCCCATTTCAAAAAGCCACTCTATTCTCCAAAACAAATCATATTGATATGAATGCAAACAAATACACAAGGCTTTGCATCTCTTGTTTGATGGTAGTACCTGAAACACCCAGGTTTGCACAGTAAGCTTTTGCCCACAGCTGATGTTGGGACCTGTCACTTTCTTCATTGCGTTATTTCCATCCTGACATCCCCCCCCCCCCCTCCTTTCTTACACTGACAGACAACCTGATGGAGTATTGTGATTGTGATGTTACATACTTTGTGGAACGGTGAGCGCTTATATTGTTCTGAATCAACCAAACACATTTGAACTGGAAACAGACAACATCGTACTGACGGTTGTTTCTTTCAAGGTTTGAAAAGCTGATAAAAAAATGTTATGTTATTTATATAGTATTTCTTTCCGTGATAAAAGAAAATCTATAATGAAAGAGAGCATTCCAAGGAGCCTCAATCCCAGTAAGGTCACTCACCCCTGTCACAAACCATAACTCTGCCAACCAGAGCCGTGTCAGGCACATGTCTCGCAGACCATAACAACACTCTAATAAGCATCGTGGGAAATATCACCATGATATCCTGCGACAAGAGGTATTTCAGGAGAGATACGGCTCCCCGCGCTGTTGTATATACTATATATGCCCGGGGTACAGTCAAGACCGTAATTCAAGCTGTGGCCAGTGGCGCTTACCTGCCCCCTTGTCTGATATAGGCTGGCAGTATACCCTCAACTACAGTGAGGGCCACAAAGGCACTTGAAGCAGAGGTTTTTTTTTACGACTGGAAGAGGCCCCGGGGCCCTGCGGCTGGAGTGAGCGATGGAGAGATGGTGGTGATGTGTGGGCATTAATCTCTCTGAGGTCAGGTTGGATGGAGCGCCGGGGAGTGAGGGGTTTTGATATGGGAGGATGATGTGAGCGGCTAGGGGGTCGGTGGGAATGAGATTGTGTTACTCTACCGAGGTCAGCACCACACATATATGTATGATACCTTACTTGTGTTTGTAAGAAACACATGTAAGCACACACACACATGCACACACACACACACACACACACACACACACACACACACACACACACACACACACACACACACACACACACACACACACACACACACACACACACACACACACACATACATACATACATACATACATACATACATACATACATACATTTGCACACTCTCACAAGCAAAGAAGGGATAAAAGGAGTGGCAGTGTGTGTTGGAGCTGGTTGATTGATCAAATATTGATTGTGATTGTTCGAGCAATTCATTTTATTGTTGTCGTTGGATGTGTACAATCATGAATTTGACAAATACATATCTCGAAGAAATCAATTATTACGATCTGGGCTTCCCATGGCCATAAAGACCATAAAATCAACAAAATGATTATAAGATAATAATACATTTATTTTGCATAATTTTTAAATACGGAAAGACACTTTACGGCAAGAATAAAATCACATAATAAAAAGTCCAGAACATATGAAGACATTTAGAAGTTAAAAACACATTTGAAGGATGGGTATTGAGGGAAGACATTAAGGATGAAGGTTTTGCGGAGAGTGTTCCAGAGGGAGGAGGCGGCAATGGAGAAGTCGCAACAGGTTCCATGTTTGGTCTTGGAGAAGGGTGCCCACAGATCGGAGGGCTCAGGTGGTTGCATGGCGGTGCAAGACATCAGTGAGGTAGAAAGTTGGCCCGTTATGTAGAACTTTGTAGGTGGCATGGTAGAGGGGATGGTAGAGTGGATGGTGGAGGATGGTGGATGGATTCAAATGAGGAGGGAGACAGGGTGGTGAGGCGTGCTTGGTTTTGATGTCACGACAAAGGATTATTGCAATTCCGTCACGACATCCAAAGGCCTTTGCTTTTTCGTATATGTGAATCTAGAGTTTTTACTCACACCAAATCGCCAACTTTACGACCAACAGAGCTTGCGGTTCACATTAGCTAACTCTAAAAAAGCATAAAGATTAAGGTCAGTTTGCTTGTTTATTTCAAGTTCAAAATCAATTTAACCAGACATTTGCGAGGAATCAGATGATGTGAATTATATATATAAATCAAAACAACACATGAAGGTTACTGGTGTTTAAAATGTATGTAGCCTACAATACTTTCCATTTAGAGTATACTGTTTGTTGTCTTGATGCCAAATAGAATCATTAGTGTTTAATGTGTTTGTCTGTAAAGTCTGATTTGTTTGAGTCAAGTGTTTTTATTCAGCCATTTGTTTTACCCTTTACTAGTCCTTTGGCCGACATTTTAATCAAAAGCGATTTACAGGGTATTAACTGAATTAATCATTAAGGGAAGTAGCAGGTGGAGGGTTAAGGTATCTTACTCATGGATCCCTACAGGTAGGCTTTGGAAAAGCGGAACAGACCCAGTGCATTTCAGTTGGGAGTGGTGGTGGGGATAGAGAGCACTGTAACACATTTCCCATAGCGAGAAGAAACTATGTCTGGTGTTCTCCCTTGCCCAAGGTCAAAAGCAGAACTAAACAGATGATGTGGCTCCCACCGCAACAGCTGTTGGTCTCACAGCTTTTTAGAGGATTACGACATGAACTCACATGTATCTCGTAAAGCAAGGCAGAAATACATTCATTTCATATGAATACCATAATTATCAATATGATCACATGCATACAAAGGAACACGTGGGGGAAATTGGATTGTCATATTTCTGCAAACCTGATTTTGGTTACACTGTACAGGGATATAGGCTGTCTTTTGATATTTCCTGTGTATCATCAGCTATCAGCATGTTCCAATTATAGAAAGTCCAGAAAGTCTTTCGGCCAAGTTCCCACATTAAAGAAGACAGAGATATTAAATTGAAGAACACTCAATCACACAAGTGGACGAAGCATTCTGGTGTTTCAATAAGGGCATTTTTTTTTTTTACAGTAGACAGCATACAGTGTTGATTTGAATCCTTTGATGAATGACAATTCAAGCAAGTATTTGTGCCAATTACGCTCACACACCTCCCCATCATTAGCAACATGATTAGTCGATCAAATATGATATGAAAGCAAACGCCCTGTTCACCCATATCTGAGCTTGTCTGTATATATGAGTTTAGGCATAAATCTAACGTCTTATTTGTGAGACTACCTCAGACCAAAACCCCTTTAATTCATCACAATACCAGAGCATTTGCACAAGTGTACCCCTGGCATTGCAGCAACGCCAGCAAAACCCTATGCATGATGTTGGATATGTTTTTTGTACTTTTCACAGGGTATCCTATTGAGCTGCTGATAGGTGTACACCTTTGTCCCACTCCCACATTGCCTGAGTTGAGAAGTTATGATTAGCAGTAGATAGAGTCAAAAGTTAATATAGAACAAACCTATCATTATCAATTTACCACTACCAGTTGTAGATCCTCTTTTTCTTTGGTCAACATGCTTTTGAACCCCAGGTCTAGCCCTTTTGATCTTATCTTATTTAGAATTTATGTTCAGTCGATGAATGTCCCATTAGTCACGTTTAATTATATTTTTAGTTCTTGAACTTATTTTGGATTTCCATCTTAATCGGTTCCCTAATGCTTAAGTTTCTGCCAATTTCATTAGTCAGTGAATTACCACCTGTGGTGTGTAATGGGTTGTCCCATATTAGAGAGGAGTTTTTCTAATCTTCTCTTTCCTTTATAATAATAATAATAATACATTTAATTTAGAGGCGCCTTTCAAAACACCCAAGGTCACCTTACAGAGCATATAGTCATCATACAATTTTTTTAAAAAAACAAGACATTGTGGAAAAAAAATAAATAAATAAATAAATAAATAAACATAAGCAATAAGAAATAAATAAAACAAAAACAAGACAAAACAAAACAAAAAAAAACAAAAAAAACAGTGATCAGTTAGACGTTGTGTGCGAGTTTGAACAGGTGAGTTTTGAGTTGTGACTTGAAGGTTGTAATGGTGTCTGACTGTATTATGTGTGGGGGGAGGGAGTTCCAGAGCCTGGGTGCTGAACAGCTGAATGACCGGGCACCCATTGAAGTGAGTCGTGATGTGGGGATACATAGTAGTCCAGCAGAGGTTGAGATGAGGGAGCGGGAGGGAGTGTAATCTTGGAGGAGGTCGCAGAGATAACTGGACCTCCTATGCATATATTTTATGCATACAAATATAATGATAGAATAGAGTGGGATAGATAAATTACACATCCATCAAAGACTACAAACTTTAAACGATTCAGACACCAATCAAATGTGATTTTGGAGGACATATTCAGGATTTCAAATGAATAGTGCTTGGTAGGCCTATTGTTTCTGTCTGAGCAAAGTATTTTCAATATATCGATTTTATCATAATCATAATCGTCAACATAATAAAAAACTCACTCAGATATATATGTTCACTTATAATATAACTGACTGTCAGAATACATAGACGTCATACGATCTGTTTACAGCACAGACTCTGAAGTCACTTATAGTTAGATATGGAGGAAGAAATTAATATGAAGATGATAAAAGACAAAAGACCTGCAGAAAAATACTGCTAATTAATCGTTGGCTTAATGGCCATGAATAGCATTCACCCCCACCGGGCGACAGGGAGGGTTTTTTCCGGGTACATGCGACATGGGTATGTAAACACAAAAGCAGACGCCTCATGTCAGCTGAAGCCTGGCGTTTAGTGTAAATAAGTCGACCTTGATTTGACTCGAGTTTGGATCACAACACACAACCAATATCTCTGTTAGTCCTTTATGCTAATTATTAAATGCTTTTTACTTTAAATATTTTTTAAACTAAATATACTTTTTATTTTTCTATTATTTGTATTGCTGTTACATTATATATTATATTTTCTGTTAACTTGAACGGAGCCATTCATACAGAACAATAAATTAAGCATACTGATTTTAATCTGAAACGAAAACACATTTTTACAACCAAACAGTTTTAAAAATGGGAGTAGTCATTCCTCACCCCTGCCTTGCCCGCCGTCCCACATGACTTTAACGCAGCACGTGCTGCGTTCGAGTCATGTGGGGCGGATGAAGAGAGTTGATGATTGTGATTTTTTGGTACCGAGCGGAGAGGAGATGCACACGGCACTCGAGTGAGGTAACTATATATATAAAAAACCATTTGTTTTCATTCACTCCCACAACATGGACCCGGGTGCCGTTTACTACATCATGTCGTTAGAAACCGTTAACCACCGACCACCCTAACCGGGCGTTCAGGTGTTAAGTTTGTTTATAAACGGGGCTTCATGTTGAATGTTGTCGCTCTGTAGCCTGTCAGCTAGTTTCCAGCGGGTCGTCTAAGCTAGCTAGCTAGTTTGAAGCTATCTATGCTATGTTTCTGACAGTTCCTCTGGTCAGCGCTAGCGTCGGCTTGCCTCATAAAAGGCTCAAGTCCACCAAGAGGGAGTGCCTTTACTAGTTTTACTATTAGCTTGATCGCTGTTTACGGTGCTTCAATTGACCAGAAGAGCTACCTGGTTAAATGAATGACCATTAATACCCACTTCGCTGTTAGCCGTTTAGCTCCCCTTGGTATCGTGAGCACCACGTGTACTACAGTGCGGCTTGAGCCTCGGAGACATAAAGAGCAGTGGTGGCACATGCCGTGGAGACTAACGAAGTCAATTAATTAATACAAAATAAAGAGCACGGTTGAAACTAGCAGGGTTTTCTGGTTGTTTGAGCCTTGGCTGGAGCGACCATAGGACGGGGAGTCTAAAGTGGGCGGAGTGGGTTGGTCTGCTATGTGCACTCTATGTGTGGATTGTTTTTAAATCCATACCATTAAGTCTGGATTTGTTGTCAAGTGTGACAAAATGATGACGACTTTGAGAATTGTGAACAAGAAGGAAACTATCTTTCTCTTTGTCAGTTCTGTCTTAATGGCACACTCTGAGGCTTATTTAAAAAAACGGATGGTTTATCTCACCATATTGAAACAGTCGAAGCTTCCTTGCGTGTTCTTTGGAATAGCGATTATTATGGGAGAGAAATAAAGCCTTCACATGCTATGTCTCTTCCAACGTGACTATAGCTATGCTTATATTCAATAGTTCTGGGAGTCCTGTTGTCCCAGATCCTGAGACGGGGTGTTGGGGAAACCTCAGCGGGTGTCTCCTCCTGTTCAAGGCCAATTTCACACACTGTCAAGTTGTGTTGACGAACAGTAATGGCATAGCGATGTACTCGAGGAGCAACTGTTTGGAATAAATGGTTCAGCCCTACAAAGCGTCTCGTATCGCTGGTAAAAGACTGTTTATTCGTTGGTTCTCTACCCACCATGCTAGATTCACCCAGTGTTGGACCTTTCTGTTTTCCCCAATGCACACGTGTTCTTTTACTCTCTTGGAATTTATGGAGTTAAGGTTATTATATTGTATTTACTGGTGGTAAGCGGTTAGTAGTAATTCTACTCCACTTTCTAAGACATCAAGCAAATAAGTTGTTTTTAAATCTTAAATTCACACTTGAATAAACTCCTTTAATCGCTATGAACATTGCGACATAAATGTACATAAACAGGGAAAAAAATACAACTTTGTGACACAAACTTCTGAAAACCTTTAAGCATCCTGTCAGACCCCCCTGAGCATGACTAGCTTGATGAAGTGCGACCGCCCCCCAACACTGCAGTATGCCTGGGGTCAGTGAAAGCATTCTCGAAACTCATTCACATGATATCATGTGTGTATTTAAGAACCCCTATGGTTTGTTTTTAGTAATGGTGGACTCCCTGCTCATGAGGGAATTCACACCAGGGAACCCTTCCAGAATGGAAATCTAAAGTTAAACCTGAAGTCTGATTCTAGTTAGGGCTGCCAATTTTCCAGATATCTTGCATCGACACATCATGGATCACACAATGACTATGTGATGACAATCACTTTGACTATCTATCACTATCTAAAATAAGACTTCAGTGTCTTCCAACCAGTTTGTGAACGTTCCACTCTTGCTCCGCCAGCTGGTAGTTCTCTGTGTGACGTAGAAGTGCCTTTTAGTATATTCTTCGACAACCTGTTTTTTAGAAGTAATAATGTGGGTGATAAGGTAGGTTAGCTTGTCAATTTAAAGAGCCGGTGAACCCACTATTTAAGATGGAATACATTTTGGGTTGAGAGTCTCAGGAATGAGGAGGTTGTTGTACTTGTATCCCCACAGACCCTTTTAGTACCGTCGTTGTGATGAGCAATGTTGGATATGAATTGCGTCCCCAACGTTATACGTGTCCGAAAACCTAAACTTTCTCTCGGACGCAGCAGTTATCCGCAGCTCAGACAGCTTCACACGTCCACACAAACCGTGCCGCCAGTGCCCCTTGGAGTCCCTCAGAAACGGCCCTCAGACGCCCAGAAAAGAAGGAGTGGAATGTTCACATTGTTTTGGAATGAATGCAAATACATAGTTTAGCTATTTTTTCTCTAAATTGAGGACTTCTCAAGATTCAAGAATTGTATTTGTCACATGTATACAACTATAGAGTGAAATAAAAGAAAAATACTTATTTTTGTAACCGTGATAAAACAAAATAGATTAGAAAATGCCCAAAAAAACTGTTCAGCTATGCACTTCTCCATTGACCGGCATGGTACATGACGTCAAGAGTTAGTATTTGAGCCGTGCTCTGTTGCCTGTAGATATTTTAATATCAGAAATATTCAATATTTTATTTATTGTTACACACATTTGAGATATTATGGCTTTTATATGCTGTTGTAAACATTGCTCTTGCTGCTCTATAAAAAATATTTAGTTATATTTAAATATAAATGATTTATAATCTTTAAGAGCAAAGCAGGAAGACTGCAGGACAGGAGGACAGGCAAGCCAAATTGAGGCACACAGCTGCTCAAAAGAGGAGCTATGACTGGTACAGGCAACATGTAAGTTTCAGTTACAGTGGGTTCTTGTACATAGTGTGCTTCCAAAGTTTAAGGACAAGAGTAAAGGCTAGACAAAGTAATTAAGGTGGGGTTTAAGAGGGTTGTTAAGGTAGATGATTTACATTTTATTTATTAACAAACTACCAAAACAACTTGATTTAGGAAGCCTATGCCAACGGACTGACACCTATTTGACATTGAGACCTGATTCAATTCTGATTTAATATATTATAACCGTGCACAGGTGTACATATAGGCTTATCTCTTCTAAAAAGCTGGTTAGTCAACTGTTAAGTTTAACCTGAATTATTCTAGAGTTGGCTTTTTTATTTTGACAGAACTGGAAAAGATTATCCAACATATACAATAAATTACATAATATAGCTATAGCCAGTTTTTTTTTCTTATTTTCTGAGGTAGCACTGAAATGCATTAATGCTACGAGTATTAGGGCTATGGTTGCTTTTGTTTTGAACAATATATTCATATCAATGTTTTTGTATTCTGAGGTCCAAATGCTGACACTGTTTGTCTTTGGCCATTTCTTTAAAGGTTACAGACCCTGCTGTTGATTTAATGCTCACAGGATACAAATATATCCTTGTAAGGATATGCAAAACAACTTGCTCACCTAAACATTTGAAGGCTTCTAATCTTAAACCTGAAAGTAAAGTACACCTTATTCAATGGAATTCACTGGCCCAGTACTTGGTGTTTTTCTTTTTTAGAGGCAGACTGGGATACTGGGATAACACTGTTGAATGCTTCACGTGGGGGTATGTGACATAACAGGACTTGGGGCCACATTTCCTCGATTAAAACCCATGGTCTCGATTAGCCTTTTCGTGAAACGTTTGTTTTGTTAGTTTCAAATCCGGAATAAGCGTATTTACTGATGGCATTAACCCACGCCTATATGTTCAGCAGTTTTAAACGCCCTTGGTTGTTTATTGTTGGAATACATGAGCATACACAGGACGCAGGACACAGAAACCACAATAGGTTTTACGGTTTTGACGACAAAGGTCTACGGTCAGCAAAGAGAGCCAAAGACCAAGAACCGTTTTCTATCAGGTTTAATTCCACTCATGGCTCATAAATCTCCTTGTGGCTTAATTTTTACAGTGTACCTGCCAATTATCAGGTAAGACTGGGAATCATAATTTAGATTTTTTTTCAAAGTCTGTGTTTTCTTAATTAGCCCCATTGTGCGGATTTGTCTGAAAGGCTCACCCGGTTGGACGCCCGACTTCCAAAGGACTCTCCGGGCAGTGAACACATAGAGCGGACAGGCGTTACAGTCTGGCCCAGATTAGGGATTCCACCCCACTCCTTTACCTTCTGTTCACTTTAATTCTCCTGCTGTTAGACTACGGGTGGGTTCGTCCCAATGTTTGTACATCTGTTTTTTGGTATCAAACCTTTAACCTTTTTACATTATTTGCAGGCTAGTCTTTGCGGTATTGTTACCTTTTCGTTAATCCCAGGCACCAAATGAGTGGGTTCGTGATTAGTAGTAAGGTCACGTCCTGATTGACGTATAACAAAGTTATAATTTCATATTTTTCACTATTTTAGATTTATGATCATATTTTGCCATTCACTGCGCAGGAAACAAATTAAGTTACATTTAGTTTTTTTACCTGCATTCATGACAAAGAAGCAGCTTCATCCTTCATTTCACTTAGCTAGAATGGTCTGTTCAAAAACTATTGGATAACAGGAGTTGAGAACCAGGCAAATATCCCTGTCCAAACTATAACTATAAATATAACTGCCCGATGTCACATGGTGTGTGCTTGGGCCCCACGGACATATTCTGAGCAACATGCATACACGCATATGAATCTTCCTGCTTCTGAGCCCAAAAAAGAGCACATAATTGCACAGCGACTCACTTAAGCATACGCAAACATGCATCTGGGCCCACCCCTACCGCTCAAATACGCGTAATCAGCCAGACTGCCCCAAGAACACATCCAACCCCTTAGTCTTTGGATTACCTTAAAAGACGCTAATTGACACCGAGGACCCTGCCTTTGTTTTGTGGTTGTTTGATCAATGTTGTGTATGACTGAGGCTTCATGGGTTCTGGATGAATTATAATGTCCTTTTAATAGCAGTTACCTTTTCCCTCAGCCTTGCTGCCTTTTTCTTTGATCTGTTTTAATCAATGCATTCTGGAGCATATACGCCATCGTCTTCATTATGGACCTACCAGTCTGTTCAAAGTAATGTACTAATTACTAAATAATGAAAATGCTGCTGAAACCATTAGCCTTCTTTGCTGCTTATAGTATAGCTTTTAGAAATACAGATGTGTTTATTTGGTTGCTTTCCTATTTTCCCATAATTTTAAAAAACAGACTACTAAAAGCTAGGGTAGGCAATTTAATTTAGAATAACAGAAAAATAATAGAGAATTAACTTTTTTTGTTATATTTGTTGAAATTATCTCAGCAGCCTAAAATAAATAAAACCTCTGATAAAATAAATAAATAGCCGTTGAAGGCTTGTAATAATTCAGTGACAAAAACTCAAAATGAAAGGTTGGACGGTCTACCGGTCTGTCTTCCTACCTACATGGTTACCTGCACGCACACTCTTTTCATTCGTTCATTGAGCATGACCTGAGTTTCAGGTACAGGTCTTGCTACATTTTATCAAAAATATTTAGTTATGCTCATCAATCCAGTTCTTTAACGGCATCTGTTATTTTGAATACAAATGAAGAACAACCAACCATTGCTTTAGTTTTCGTAGGTACGTAACCTTCCTTTCGTTTTAGCCTAAATCAATAGAAAATATTTTTCCCTAATTTCTTCGTCTTGAACCGCACTGGGTATGTTGGAGCTTATCGATACTTCGGTCTTTAATCATTTAGCTCTGGGGCCCATTTGGGCTGAATGATTTGGGGAAATAATCAAATTGCGATTATTTTGAAAAATATTGCGATTGCGATTTTTTAAATGTATTAACTTCCTTATGTTCTGTATTATTCACTAAAATAGCAATAAATCATTCTTTAGTATGACAACACAACACTGGAAGTAGTCAACATATAAACTGCTTTTTCTTTTGGGCCAGGCCTATGTGTTTAGATGAATTGATATAACATCTTTATTTAACTATTGAATTGTAAAATAAATATAAGTCTCGAATCTCCAGTCTGCAACGGTTTAATCACAGCCTTTGCGATTTGCATATCGTGTTCTGTTTCATTGCGATTTTGATTTTAATTTGATTATTCGTTCAGCCCTAATGTTAAGGTACCCATCCCTATTTCAAAAGGTCATCCCTATGTCATATTTTGGGGGGTTGCTTTTGGAGGGAGGCCAGCCGAGAGGGGTGGAATGTTTTCGGTTGGATACTTTCAAAATCTACCTTCCTCGGGCTTGTTGCTACAAATTGCCTACCTCAGCTTTAAGTTGTTGGGCTCTTTATCCACCTCACTTTATACACCTTTTCCACTTTTAAGGACCATCCTCACCAACATTACCACTAGATTAACAATTTCAAGAATTAGTTGCAGCCCCTACTTCTATAGTTTAAGATGAATATGCTCTTCATCCGGAGACTGTGCTCCCCCCCCATGCTTTGATTGAATTCTTGTTGCTAGTTTATCTTCTAGCACTAATCATTTACTTTGAGTAGGTTCTTTCTGAATGGCGGTTATCTGACTGAGGCGGTTGAGATGCCTCACTAGCTTCCTTACTCCATTAGACTCTGGCCTTGGAAGAGGAATTTCCATGTGAGAATCACATGAGGAGGCTTAAGGGTCTGAGTCCACCCTACTTCTCTTGTGTTGTATCTTTAAAGGAGTAACTGGAGGAAGTACAGGGTCCCTTTTGATTAGAGAAGTTCTTGTAGCAGTCATGAGAGTGGACATCAGTGATTTCAATGCGGTGCTTCTCTTAAGGACGTTTTTTTGCTGATTGTTTCCAATGTTGGTATTCCTGGCCCTGCATCCTAACCTTGCCATGCCTAATGCATTATGGGAAATTACAATCATCAAAGTATGTTTTTTTAAATTCGTCTTTTTTTGCAAAAAATAAAGGGTCATCGTTTTTTTAATTGAATTGATAATAAAAAATGGGTTAAAATATTATGTAATTTAGTTTAGTTCATTATTTAGTCAATGTTTTGGAGAATTTCAGTGGCGCTACAAGATACTCTTATTCCATTTAACCATTTGTATCCTTTTATTGCATCAGTAAGGTCCAAAGGTAAATAATGAGGATTATCCATGAAGTACTTGTTATTGATTTAATCAGTTCCCCTGTGTTTCCTCTTTGGCAGCTCAAGTGTGTCCGTTTGTGTTGAGTTGAAGACCTCCTATGAGCACAAGGACTGAGGCGAGGCGAGGAAAATCAGTGCTACGGTAAGACACCACCACAGTGTACACCCTTGTTATTTCCTGGTTTAATATTGTACACTCAGATTTTTTTTTAGTTTTGCCCAATATTTGTGCGTTTCTATGATTCAATCGTATATTGCAGGTAAAGCTAGGGTAGGCTACTTGGATAAACGAGGAAGAGAACGCTAGCTTTTGAAAGTGTCCAACCCAAAACATATCCAAGAGTCCATGTTCGTAACTTTCAACAGTTACGTACATAATTGCTTCTAAAAAAATGGCCTACCCTAGCTTTACAATTGTGTGTCTGCGTGTCACATACGTGTTGTTGAACAGCATACTTATTTAACTGGATTAGCTGGTCTCAACACCAGCCACTCAACATCTCTACAAATGAGCAGGGAACAGTTTAGGTGACGTTCTGTTATGGGTTTTCCCCATGCCCAACTGCATATTAACAGACACTACACATTAGACCTTTTTAAATCACCATGCTTGAATCACTTACTTGACGATAGGATTGGCACATCATTTGTTAATTTGGGCTGCAGGGATTCAAAAATGGTGTGCCAAATGGTAAATGATTAACTTATGTGGTAAAACTTGGTGTAGACAAATGTGGTGCCTCTCTTGAAAGAGATCTACTGTATAGACCACTTTCAAGTTATTTTTTTTATCATAATTTAAATTGAATGATCATCCTTTGAAATATAAATTCAATGAACCTTTGCTCTTTGGGGCAACTGTGTACAAAAGACAAACGCATCGCTATATATATCCATCGATCCATCGATCCATCTATCCATCTATCCCTCTAGCCATCTATCCATCTATCTATCTTAAGCTGAAGGTTAGCATTACAATGTGACTATTATGATGAGTGCCTCAAGGGAAACCTTGAACCAAAGTAAACATAAACTATTTTATTTATTTATTTTGAATCCACAGATAAGTCAGAAGGAGGGAGCCTAATATTATGGTGAGTCAAAGATTCAATATTTCAGGTAATTAAGAAATATATACTGTATATTTCATAACTTCAGTCGGTACTGCTGTTGGAAAATGGCAGAGCTTTCCCATCGGCGGTGGGATATGAACGGCCAAGTAAACGTCAACATCACAGGGTTTTGCACATTTCCAACATTGTCATGAGACCAGAACAAGCAGGGATTATTAAGAGGTAGTGGTGGTGTTGATGTCAGACAGTGTGTCCGGATCAGTGCACCGGTCAGCCTGTCTGGTTCAATTACCCAACACATTAGTTCAAACCCACCGTGCACAGATAGACCCTTGCAATCCCACCAAGTAAATGGCTGTGTCATTACTTCCGTGCCTGTGGAGCAAATTAATAACAAGGCACAGGCTACGAATGATTGTTTAGTTGCTATTTAAGAAACACTTTATTTGTCTTACAAACAAAGTGACTGTGGGACTTATGATAGATTCAGCTCACCTATTTACTCTGACCATATGACATGCAAAAAAGAGAACATACAAATGTTAAAAAGCTAGTCAACATTATGTTTTACCCAGAAAGGTTCTCACAATAAAAACAGGCATATAATGATTATTCTGTTCCCTTCAAATGTCATAAGCATAAACAAAGGCTTTATTCAGTAAACCTTGGCCCGGCGTCGGGGAAGAGGGTGTGTGCTTTCAAAAAGGTTCCATTCTTGCCCTGTCCCTATCTGCTCCGGGGTTCAAAGGTCACTTGTGGCTCATGTTTATAAACACAGTGTGTTATCTGCAGCCATGAAGTCAGCAAGCTTGTCACACTACTTAATGTCTGCAACCCAGAGACACCACTTCACACTCCTTGATTTACCTCAATTTCAAACACCACTTTTTCACCAGAGAAGAGCAAACGGTGGTAAGTAACCCCAGTCCCTTGTTCCTCAAGGACGATTCATACCAGAATGCTGATGTTCTATACAGTCCCGACCGGCTCCGATTTGTTCAGAAGTGAATGGTTCTTGGTTCACATTTTTTTGCCACTGCTGTTGTATGCTGTATTTATTTTCGTTTTTTTGCTCTTCGATTATATGAGTTGGAGGCTCAAATAGACTTAAGATTGATTATACCCTTCAGATTGATATCATGTACTGGAATTGTTTTCAAATGTGTTGCAATCTTGTGATATTTGTTTTGTGCGAGATGGAGCCGTCCGAAGAGAGCTAATTGTTCCTGCTGTGATTGTCTGTGATTTTGTTTGCGTGGTAACGACAGCTCGCTGGAAATACACAAGGGCCACGCTTAGAGTTCATCAGCATATATACTCCGCATAGAAGTCGGTAGTAATTGATTAGGATATTATTTATTTGTGCGTTTAACTCCCTACGTTGTCTAAAATGTCAAGCTGCCTTTCAATTGCAGGTAAATCAAAGCAATATCAGTTGGTTGGAGTGGGGTTGTTTTGAATCTCCCCCTTAATGTATGGAACCAGATCTTCTTACTCTTCTTGACATCTGTGAGGATGGTTATATATGTAATCAATGCCTGAGGTTGCTATGCAAGGTAGTCAAGTGGTTAGGGTGTTTGACTCCCTGCTGAGAGTTTCGGAGTATTAAGCAAGTCAAACAATTTGGAAAATGTGTTTGTAAACTTTCAATCTTTCAACAACATTGTATTTACCTAAAATCAAACTTTTATGATAATGCTTTAAGTTTACAAGTAATCTAAATCCAATCAAAGAAGAAAATAGGCCCTAGACCCATCCCGATATATCGTTTGACCTATTATTCGTCTTATTATTAACAAATATTATATTTACTGAATCTTGCTGAAGAGTAAATAGATATCATGGAATATTATATTCAAATTGAATTCAAGATGCTTCGGTTACTGAAGGAGATTTCTCCCTGCCCATGGGGATAATATCCTCTTCGTATACTTCCCTTCCCTAGACCATATTCCTGGCTTCAGCCTTTTTCTCAGCAAAAATAGTGTCTGCAGTTTAACCCCCTGAGAAGTCGGTTGTCGAATGAGTTGTCAGCGTGGTTTGGACGGTTAAGTCTTAAGAGTCTGTCGTTTATGGTATGACAGGCAAGCTATGAGTGGCTATGCAGCGTGGGCGTACTGAAGATGGCTGACAAATCATAGTCTCCCACCAATATGCCAGGGATACTGTCTGATCCTTGTTACCTGCTAGCTAAGCTCATGCTAAACCGCTAAACTCTATTCATGCTAATTTGGACAGACACTTTGTCGTGTGTTTAAAAGGACTTAAATTCTAGTTTTGTGTATTTTCTATATAATATTTATAAATATTTTCTCTTAACCCTTGAGCCAAAACTATTACAGCTTGACTGTAGCCTTCACTTCTGTTAAATAATTTGTGATTCTTGGGGAGGTTTCATTCCTCCTAGAATTTTATATAGTTCACATTTGTTGCCATAACAGTGCTGTTATGAAGCTGTTCAAACTGTACAGTTTACTGTTCAAACTTCGCCGTGGGGTTCTCTCTCTACCCTCCTGAGAATCACCTGACCAGAAGAACTCGATCTCCCTGGGCTACTCACTCACAAGTCACACATTTTTTGTTCTCTGAAGCCCATTCAATTCTACTCTCACTGTATGTAATAGGAATGTACACTTCCTTTATGAAGAATAACACTTGTTTTGTCTTGCCCACAGGGGACCAGAAGTGAAGGAACAATGCGTGTCCATGTGCACACCAAGTTCTGCTTCCTGTGTGTCCTCACGTTCCTGTTCCAGTGCGTCCACTGTCACGAGGAGGGCCAGCACGGCGAGCATCCACATGGCGATGGCCACGGCCACGTCCACAACGACCTGCAGATCTCCCAGGCCCCGTACGTGGGCGGAGCCGCCACTCCGTCCCCCAAGTCCAGCCAGGTCACCGCGTCCATGCTAGCGGAGGAGCAGCACTTCTACGTCCAGCAGCTATTCAAGCGCTACGGCAAAAAGGGCCGGCTGGACTTTCAGGGCTTCCAGACCCTGCTAGTCAGCCTGGGCCTTGGCGAGGTGAAGGTGGTGGGCGCCGAGCACGAGGAACTAGGGCACGATCATGTCGCCCACCTGGACATGCTGGACGTGCAGGAGGGGCTTCACTCTCATTTCCCCACTGACGGCCACCACCATGGAAAGGCCGGTCACCATCACCCCCACACTGAAAGGGCGACAATAAAGTGCAGCAAGCAGGACAGCGAGGCCAGTCCGACGGCCGACGGCGGCCCACTGCAGGACCATAACCACACGCACGACCAGGACAAGGACCCAGACCACGCCCACGAGGTACAAGACCAGCATAAACACTCAGCCGGCCACCCCAAGGGCCACGCGCACAAGCACGGCCATGGCCACGCTCACAGCCCCGACAAGGAGCACGTTCACGGGGCGATGCCTGTCAGTAGGGCAGACGTCTCCCGACAGCTCGACGACCACGATCATGACCCCCCACAGCAAACACTATCCACCACCGACATTTCATCCACCCAGCCAGAGCAGCTCCCCACAGCCCAGACGGAGCCCCCCGTAGCCCCCCAGCAGCATCTCCCGGAGGCTACGTCCCCAGAGTCCGAGCCGCCGACCGCCGCAGCGGCAGAGAGCCGGACCAAGCGGCCCCGGAAGACGACCAGGGACCGAGGGCAGCGGGCTCGGAACAGAACCGCCTCTTCCACTCTACCGGGGGAGCAGGGCAGCGGCAAGCAGCACCGTAACCATGAACAGAAACACAACCACGACCGAGAACACAACCTTGAACACAATCATGAGCAGGAGCACGACCACAGCCACGACCACGACCACAGCCACGACCACGACCACGACCACAGTCCGGGCAGGAAACGGAAGAGGGAAGCACCGGGGGGGCCTCTCCCCCCAACTCCCTCAGCTCCATCAGGTCCTGGTAATTTAAGGGGAGTGGCTCACCATCACGAAGAGGTAAGCCCATGTGCCATGTATAGTTTGGATTTTGAGGGGAATAATCTCTATTTTTAGATGCTCCTAATTCTTTTTATTTATTAGACAGCTTGGCAAGCACTTGGCTAGGAGCGGGTAAATTAAGTGGGTTTTAGTTGATGAATCAATTCACACGACCTAAATACTCGATTATTTATTGCAAATGTGTTATTATGATTAACGCAATTGACTCTCCAATGTTTTCCTATGTCTCAATGAACTATGAATGTATCTATTGTTAATGAGGGTTGGCGAGGCATTGTTGGATGCCTACCCAGTGACCTAATAAAAATTTATTAAAGTGAAACTTTTTCTTAATGTTAATTGTGATATCCAGAGACTTGTTATCTTAAAACAAGTTTACGCTGGGCTATTTATTATTCATTATTTTTCCCTAGATTTTAGGTTATTATAACAAAACATATTATATTTGAACCACTTGGACTTTCTTTTGAGTATGATAATATAGTGGAACTCACACAGAGAGGGTCCGCTCAGTAGCTCAATAGCCATAGCAGTGATTTATTATGTTGCTCCATTTCCTCCTGTAGTGTCTGAACCTGACCCAGCTGCTGAGGTACTACGGTCTGAACCCAGACTCTCAGATCTCCCAGGCCCAGTTTACCTACCTGTGCCCCGCCTTGCTCTACCAGATAGACAGGCGGCTCTGCATCCGCCACTTCCACCAGCTGGAGGTGGAGCAGAAAGACATCGATCACGTCTACTCTGGTAAGTAGCCTACATATCTCGGACGCCACTTTCTAAAGGTCAGGTTGTTCAACCGAAAGGAATCGTGTTTGATCACTATTGTCTGCAGCATACTCTTTTTTTTTTTCATCAGGCCATCAGACCCACAATTTTGCCAACGTAACTATCCCTCTTGATTTCATACTTAATTCAATTAACTTGATAGAAATTTAACTGATGAAAATTATACTATCCAATAGGCAATCGCTTGTTGATCATGCTTTCATGCCTTCTGCCTGACTTCAGGCACATGAATACATCATAAATGTTTACAAACCAGCCTGGTCTGGCTTTGCAACCACAAGCCCACAACCCCATGACTTGGGGTTGTTATGTTACTAGATCTGGGGTCAGGGATGCAGCGTCATGATTTACTTTTTTGTGTATTGCCAGGAGCTGCAAGGCGGTCTTATGATCTGGGTGCTGTTCTTTACAGTTTGCCTCCCCTTCTGTGTTTTCAACTGTTGCCCTTTCGGGGCCAAGGCCGTCTCTACCAACTGCCTGTAGCCTATAAAGTCGCCACTGTAAACACGATAACACAGTCTACATCAGTGTGCTCATTCTGAGAGCCCTGATTTTTAAGGCTTTCGAAACTAGCAAATGCATTTTAATTCCCCATAGATATTTGTGGCGTAGTTAAATATAGAGTGTGAGTTTCACTTGCTTTCACAAGATTTCCTCCTTTCATTCAATGGCCCAGTAGAAAAATAAATGGATTCTCTCTTTCTCCTGGCGGTGCATTCTTGCCTGTATCCCCTTTTGATAAGACATTTAAACCTACCACTGGAACAGAGGAGCATTTGTAGGCGCCTCAAAACATCATTATTTCAAAATGGGTGTGGTAGTCGTTGCTCGCAGGGAACCGTTGTGTGCAGGTGCTGGGGACCGTTTTGTATGAAATAAGAATGTTTTGTAGCCCACAAACCGCTCCTGAAATGTCTGAAAAACTATAAACTTTCACACGACTCGACAGATTATACTACCGGTACTTGTAGTTGATAACCATGATGTCACAGTCGTTGTGTCTCAAAAGTGTAACCTGGTGGGGGGGGGGTCGTGTGGTCATCAATATCACAGTTTCATGGAACGCCGGATGCAACTAACTCCGCTCCGCTCATTCACTTATTTTTAAGCTGATTTATTACATTATACATTTTCAGTTTATTTTCTCATTTTTTCTTAAAGACTATTATCAAGGGGGTCGTCAATATCACCGTTTCATGTAACGCCGGATGCAACTACTCCTTTCTACTACTTTCAGTTGGTTTCATTGAAGCCGTCTGGTCAACCTCTGACAATTCAAAACATCATAACCAATTAATTTTTCAACCGTTTACCTTTGTTCAAACCAATTACAATTTGCGGGGGCTTTTTAAGCTGTAAAATAAGCCACCACACACAGCACACCGCAGCGCTGTTTTTCTGGCAATTAAAAAAACGATCACAAAAAAAATATGCATTTCATCGGCAACTTGAGACGATCGACGATGGAATCCATCTATCGTCGATTGTTGATAGAATCGACCATCGGCCCATCCCTACAACGGGTGTTTCATCCAATGACAAATTGGCCTTAAACTTCAAATCTTTGTGAAGGAGCGCATGGCTTGATTATGTCGTTTGTGACGAAACAGAGCTCATTGTGTGTGTATTATGTATACGGCCAAGACTGGATGGACACAGCCTTCCTGTTTGCAGCGACCCCCAACTAGCATTATTGTTATTCAGAGCGGCGGCTAGAATTTCAGGGTAACCGTTTAGGCATCGCAAAATAATATTTGTAGACCATCACTTTATTTTTTGCGATTACTTTCAAATTAACCTCCAAAGGTAGGGTCACGTTTTCAAATTTTCCCCTTGAGTGGTTCTAATGAGGGACTTTGATTAAGTCTGGCGCCAACAAATGTTTCTTCTCCACTACCACTGTATCGGCCAATGGGGGCGGAGAAGCAGTGGCTTCCACTGAAAATCGGTGGGGATTTATTTGTACATTTTTAAGTCTGTCATGTTTTCCCGCTCTCGTTAATTGGTCTCATCAATGTGTATGATTCATAGGAATAACCTCCAGCGCTTGGTGGGAGTCACATCGCCACATCTTTAATAGACTAGACTCCAGTGCTCTGCACCATCAACTAAATTAGCCTTTCTCACCAGCTGCTGGGAGGAAAAGTTCCAGGGAAAGAATGGAGAAACTACCAAACTCCATGGGTTCAAACAGCTTTAATTATCACACACGCACGCACACACACACGCACGCACGAACGCGCACGCACACACACAAACCCACACCCAGATTACATGCACTGCTCCACTTAAGCACCCATAAAATCTCTGCCAACGAGGAAGAATGGCTTGAAAACATTGGGAAAGGGCAGCAGCATCAGTGGCGCCTTCTCGTTAGCAGAGGAGCCGAGGCTCAGCGTGTGTTCCCACAATGCATCGCGGCACAACCACGGGGGTACTGCGAGTCGAGAAGCTACCTATCATTTACCCCCTGATGACTTCCATGGGGGAGCTCATAAAACCGTTCCTGTTGGTGTCTCGCGGGCCTATATCCCACTATCTCGCCCCATCTCACAATCTTTCTTTTCTCTGTCTTTCTGTCTTTCCTTCTTTCTGTCTTTCTTTTTCTTACCAATTAGGAAAGCTAAGCGACCACATTGGCCCGTTTTTTGAACCAGCGCTTCCAGTGGTTGCTAATTGGAAAGGATACACACACACACACACATATAGCCCCCACGCGTCTCTTCTCCCTTTGCACAGTCCCTGGCTACCCCGAAAACCCCCCTTACCACCACCCACTGTTGGTGCTGCTGGGGTAATGACACCGAGGAGTAGATGAGTTGCAGTGATTTGAGAGAATACTACTCGTGATTTACAGCATCCTGTAAACCCAAGCACTGAGCGCCTCCAAATGAGAAGCTGCTCAGGCGTTCACTGAGGAACACGTTGTGGGGGGTGAATGGATGCACCACTGAGGCGTAATGACAACATGAGTGCTGTGATGTGACACATCCAGACGCAATGAGATAATTAATTTAATCCTTGGTCCCTAGCTGGGGATCTTTACTTGAGTCGTGACAGACCGGAGCAGAAAGTGGAACTGTGGATTTGCTCATAAGCACTGTGTTATTGTTGTATCATACTTCTAGTATGGCTGTTCTGAGACCACACACAATTCATCCTAAATAATAAAGTACTCCATGAACTGCACATAAAAATCTTATTCTGATTGGGTGGTTGAACCCCTAGGCAGATTAAATAAAGTGTAATGACATGTTTTGGGCTGTGTGATCATTCACTCATCCACTCCTATCTGAAAAGGAATTCTTGCCAAGGCGCTCTTCATAAATTCTGAACTTTTGGAGGATTCTCATTTGATCTTGAGGGAAAACGGCTTGCATTGAATACTCCTGCAGTCCCGTATTTGCGTCCCTTACGGCTCCATGCAAAGCCATCACAGCACCAGCGTTAGCACCCAGGCTTACCAACGCTAATGGCTAATGGCTGTGTAATTACCACTTCAGCATGGAGCCCTGTCTGTTTTGTTAGCCTAGCCCCTGCAGGAGGCCAGACAAGCCTTCTGTTTTCCAAGTGGACTAGCTCTTCTTTTTTATCTGTCCGACGGACATCCACAAGGGGATGATGTTTAATCCTCCAGCTGTTTTTAGGTGGACAGCAACAGCTTGATCAAATCCCTCCACTAGTACTCATTCAAACATCACTCTGTGCTCGCCCCCAAGCACCTGGGCTTCACTTAATGAGTTGGGGAGGGCCCTCAGCCAGCCTGCGCTGTTGGACTTCCACATGTAGATTTCTGTCTGAATTGATGTCTAATCTATTTTGTTTTTATGTATTTTTCTCCCTTCTTTGAGTTTATTCAGTGAAAGAAGTTGGCGTCATCTGCTTTATGCATTACGGTTCTCTTGTATTGCCGTGTCATAGTTTGGGGATTTTGCTTTCAATTCTGCTGTTCATTTAGCAAAAAGTGAATTAATCTTGTTTCAGTCAATCGTTTTCCTTAAAGCTGATTTAATTGGTGGAGTTGATTTTCCCCCCTCCTACGTAGCCTAGCAGGTGATCTACGTAAACACTTATTCTGGTGTTCAGGTCTCTAAAGCTCCGGTGTCTAGGACTTTGATTAAGTACAAACTACGATCTGATGAATATAACGGTATTATAATTTCCCTGACAAGAAATGTGGTTGGGGTGTAGAGAATACAGCAGGGTGTGTTATGTTCCAAGAGCCAGTAGTCCATCACTGTAAATATATATTTTTTACCAGACCCCAGCTGCTGTGTATTGTACTGCGAAGTTGCTAAACGTAGGCTTGGATAAATAATTATATTGTACTATTGGGACAACCAGCATGTCAACAAGAACAGCATCATCTCTGCACCATGATCACAGCACACAGCAGTTAAATTGGCGTAAGTGCCAACAGGGAGGCTACCCAGAATGCATTGCTGAATTAAATTGCCTCCAAGATGAGCATGGCAAGCACACTCTTGTCCAGCTCTTTCTCTCTTCCTCACTGTATCTCTGCCTGGCTTCTCCGTTCAGCTGATGGTTACTGCCATATCTGAGTGTCAGCAATGAATCGCCCAGTGTCTGTTTAGCAAGCCGACCGCCGGTTCTTACGTGACATTGAATTTCATACTACATTAAACGTCTTGTCCTCTGTAACTGCTGCTATAAACTTTTCTCTTCTTCTTTGGTTATGCCTCCCGACTGCAAAGTGCATGTCCTTCCAAAACAGCACACCGACAATTTAAATGACTCGTATGATTTCTTTTCTTTTTCTTTTTTTCGGTCTTTCAAATTATATTCTTGGCTCTTATGTCCTCAGCCCTGAATGAAAAATGATGCGAGAGAGATACTCCTCTAATGTCGCGCTGCACTCCTTTCTTCATCCATAATATGTACGAAGTATATTACATATGATGTGTCATCTCAAGGACTCACAGGTGGAATAGATTCTCAGGGACTGCGGTGTTGATATATGAACTGCACATTGTGCCTGCTGCTTTAAACCAGTTTAGTTAACTCTGGGGCTCTCTGCAGCCATGAGAGACTTGAGATGCCTTCGCTTTTGCCTGCTTCCTAACTAGGGCTGGGTATATATCGATTCATCAATGCACTACAATTATTTATTTTTTTAAATCGATTATTTCCATTAAAAAATAAAGAAAGAAAAAATCTAATTGAATTGTGAGGTACCTGGCAATATCCAGCCCTATTCCCAACCCTATACCTAACTATTCACTGGAGGCCACATGGATAATGAGTTTTCACTCAATAATATATATGTAAAAGAAAAAGGTAACTACGGTGAAACACTAACAAACGGGGGTGAGAGTGCGCAGTGTACGATTGGGTTTTGATCGCCAATGTCTGCAGCCTTGATGTAAGCAACCTTGAGCCCTATCTGTAAAACAGAGTATCCAGAAAGGCATGTATTACTGGAGGTCACCTCTACTCAAAGCATCTGCTAAAGGACTATGTAGCTCACTACAGTAAATGTATGTTTCTTAACTTTAAACAATTTCTCTCTCACTCTCTCTCGCTGTGTGTCTGGTCCTCAGGGTGGGTGTGGATGTGGGGCTTTGTGTCCATCACCATCATCAGCCTGCTGTCTCTGCTGGGGGTGGTGCTGGTGCCTATCCTCAACCAGTCCTGCTTCAAGTTCCTGCTCACCTTCCTGGTGGCGCTGGCCGTGGGCACGCTTAGTGGCGACGCCCTGCTGCACCTGCTGCCCCACGTGAGTACTGCCATGGAAATATCCCTATATGACATGTTATTCACAAGATACTAAGTTCCCCTTGGGGGGGGGAACTGAGATTCTGCTGACTGATACGGCCTCTGCTGACTGAGACGGCCTCGGCCCTTTATGACAGTAAACTCTTTGGGTTTATTCATTGTCAATACAGTTCAAAGAAGTTCCAACCCAGTACTACGCCCTGATCCACGCAGTGTTGATTACTGTGCCTCTTGATAATGGCTTTTTCTTGCTTTGCCATAACGATGTAATGGGGCAGTCTAAGGAGTGTACTGGGTCCTTTTTTTTTTTAAAGGGTTTTCTCCCAAAGAGATCACAGAAATGTCTGAATGTTTTTTCCACAAGAAACATTCCCAGCAATCGCTGTTTGTCCAAAAGAAAACTACATTGATAGAGCTATTTTCTACTGGACAAACTCAAAGAGTAACAAATAGCCGTTTGCTTCCAACACCATTGAATCATTGAACAACAGGAGCTATCGCTTCCAACACCACCATTACCATAACTGCCGGTAGCGTGACATTCCCCATCAGTGACATCCTCTTTCCTTGGTGATGGGGGACGGCTCTCCCTGCACCTCTTGTGACCGAACATTCCTCCTCTGGGCTGAGAGATCTCCCTCCCGCTCCTCCAGCCAATCTGTCGCCTTGTTACCCTCTCACCATAACCCACAATCATCCTCGGCAAGGAGCTCCTACAGCCAGCCTGCCCATCTTATTTAACATCTCCATCTCAGCGCCTGGCCACCGGGAGAGGCTCAACAAGTGGCCCCCCCATCTCCAGAATGACACCCCCTCTGGTGGTCGTGATGACCTAATAACCATTTATATTTCTCTCTCGCTCTCCATTTGTCTCCTCTTTCCTCTCTATTTATTTCTCCATCCTATCCCGTCTCCAATCGTCCACCGTTCTGTGCATCCATTACTCTATTGCTCTATTTATCCATGGCTCTTTCCCTCTCTTCTCCCGCCTCCAGGCTCAGGGGCAGCATACCCACGGGGAGCCGGCTGCGGCAGGGGCCCCCGAGGACTGGCTGACAGCCTTCGACGGGGTGTGGAAGGGCCTGACGGCGCTGGCGGGAATATACCTGCTGTTCATCATCGAGCACTGTATCGGCATGGTCAAGCACTACAAAGACCAAGGGGTATGCGGCGCGCTCGGCTCCTAGGACCCCATGTCGTTATTGGTTCGGGGCAAAACCAATAACAGTGCCTGAATTAATAAATGATCTTTATATGAATTATCTTCGTAACAACAAATATCTCTTTGGTGTACTATCCTACGAGACAAAGAGGAGGATCTTTTTTCTTACATTATGCTGGCTTGGCTCGCAGGCAGTGTGAATGGCGGGGGTGTAGGGCAGTAGGCTAATTGTTTTTCTGTTTGATTACAGTAACTGCACAGGGTGGTTGATGCAGTCTGTCTCTTCACAGGGAACCTTCTGTGCCCGGAAGAAGCGGGGAGAAGAAGGAAAGATCGGCAGAAAGCTGTCGGACCATAAGCTGAACCGGCGCTCTGACACAGAGTGGCTGAACCTCAAGCATCTGGACAAAGGTCAGAGGCTCACGCCATACCGGCGTTACGCAGCATCACACCTGTACAGCAGCGCACTAGCATCATTCATTTGTACTCCGTAATAATTCTAGCATCAGCGCAGACTGTTTAATGCTATATTATGATGTACCATGAGAATAGAAGAGTGGAAATGGGTTTTATTCTCATTTACAATTCAAATCTACAATCAGATTTCCTGACAAAGACTGACGGCATTTCCAACCCCAGCACCGCTACCTTTTACAACACACACCTTGAGCGGGGGTAAGTTGTAACGCCGGGCTCCCCTCCGTCTCCACAGGGGCTGACGGCGGCACGGTGGGCTCCTGTGACAACGGCCACAACGACACCCAGCTCAGCGAGCTCCAGCCCCCCGAGTCCCCCTCCGCTAAGGCCCCGCTGGCCCCCGCAGAGCTGGCGCCCACCACCCCCACCAGGGACAAGGGCAAGAAGCACGGCCACTCCCACGGCCACGGCCACTCCCACGGCGGCAACTGCCACACGGACCAGGAGATGAAGGACGCGGGCATCGCCAGCATCGCCTGGATGGTGATCATGGGGGACGGCATGCACAACTTCAGCGACGGCCTGGCCATCGGTGAGGGGGGCGGGCTAGGGTTCAGCTTGTAGTATTACGAGTGTTGGAATTACGCATTACAGACACACAGACGCACACCCTGCTCAAGGTGGTTCTAGTAGGATTAGTCAATTTGTTTCAATTAAATGTGGTGTTAGTACCCCAATTTGTTTCTTAATACATAATTTTAAATATGCTAATTTGTGGGAAGAATACATACATGTATATATTTATGTTTACAGAAATGCATATTGAAAAGTATAAATCACCATCACATCCCCAGGCTGTGAACAATATTGCAAACAGGAATAGCGCCCTCATTCTCGCAGTGCTTATGATACAGCCCAACAAGATGGTGCTTATTGTAGTATCAAACAAGATTATGTGAGCTGTATAAATATTCAAAGTAATAAGTAAGTAATCCTTGTAACCTCTTTCTCCAAGCAGCGGGGGACACATGTTTCCATTATATCAATAACAATATAGAATATTTCAATAAACAAAAAAGCATTTATATCTCAGTTAGACCTGAGAGGGCTGTCTCTTTGACCCGTGGCTGTTCTCCTTTTCTAGGTGCGGCCTTCAGTGCAAACATCACTGGAGGTATCAGCACGTCGGTGGCCGTCTTTTGCCATGAGCTGCCCCACGAACTGGGTAAGTACAGTTGAGCAACCCCCCCCCCCCCCCCCCTCCCCAGGTCAAAATCCCGTCCTAAACACCCAGCGTGTTAGCCTTGCTAGTCGCCGCCAGGGTCTCCCCACCTCACCCGCGTGTCGGCAAATCAATCACTGCTACAACAGAGGAGATAAACACAAGTCTATCTTAAGCCTCCACTCACCTGAGTAGCGGTTTGATTGGATGTTAAGGTATTGAGTAGATCAGATGCTTTTTAGTTTCTGGTTGTTAGATCTGTTGAGGGCCATGTCTTCCTCCGATAAACAGGGGTTTTGTTTGCGGTTGGATGAGTGGCTCGTCGGTGGCTATTGACACACCTATCACTGTGGAAAACCCGTATTAACTCTCATTCAGCCATTCAACCCTAATTCCATTAGTAGTTACAGTGAGCCACTGCGGCACACGTTCTGGCCTATTACCCTGTATTCTTCCTGTATGTGTCCAAAATAGAGGGATCCTTAATTCATCAATGACTGGCCTCTCATTGGCTGGAATGGGGATACAAGGATTTCCATTTCTTCATGGAGAATAGATGCTCCTAAAAAGTGAATCTGTCCAAAAAATATTGACTTGCACAGACACCTGTAATCGCTCAATGACTGAGCTACGATTGACCAGGACTCTCAATCAGTATTCCTGAGTGTGTACCACTCAGTTGTGTTTGGGAACTATTCATCGGATTGATCAGTATTGATCAGTGGTTTAAAAAAGTAATTGAATGAGAAAAAACACAAAGTAGCACTAACATAGTGTATCTGTCTAATGGAGGGCATTATTCTTTCAAGTTTCTCTTTTTTTGGTCTCTTTTGAGGTGTGTGTGTGTGTGTGTGTGTGTGTGTGTGTGTGTGTGTGTGTGTGTGTGTGTGTGTGTGTGTGTGTGTGTGTGTGTGTGTGTGTGTGTGTGTGTGTGTGTGTGTGTGTGTGTGTGGGGGGGGCGTCAACAATGACGCTAGCTCCCTTTAGGCCTGTTCTGTGTGTTTGCTGAGTAAACCAGTCTTGTTAGTCCAGACCAGGCAGTCTGCCAACCAATAGGCATAAGGTCTTTCTCGAATACATAATTGAAAGCTATGAATATTCTGAAATAGTAAAGAACAGAGAAAAGTGAATTCACACTGCATATCATCCAATGCATGAATCTGAGCCTGCGGAGAGAACTGCTGCAGACGAGAAATTCCATCCGTTGCTAATATACTGATAGTGTTCCTTTCCTTTCCTTTTTAATTTCTGAAATGTTATTTTAATAACGCAAAAAGCAAAACGACAAGATCACATAGGATTGCTGCATGGAAGTCGGTGGGTTTGATGGTCCACGTATTTGTCCAATTCCTCAGTTACAGCAAAGCTTCAATGTAGCCTTACAGTGTCTGAAGATGATTTCACAGTCTGAGTGTAGCCTACACATAAGGGGGTTTGAACATTGTGCAAAGTTCTGATGAAATGGCAATGCAGGACTAGTGTTATTCACAAAGACTATTGTGGAGGACGGATGAAAGGATAAAACTTCTTTATTAAATAACCAACCCATTGTTATTGGTGCGTAGAGCTTTTTTGTATCTTTTGAACTCAAAATAGTTGCTGAATATGTTCATTGGTAGAACCCTTCTAAAACCATTTTTCCTTTTTGAAATGGACAATGTAATGGCAGCATCACCATGGAAAACAAAATCCTGCGATGAACCCTAGAACATTTAAAAAATATTCATTCATTATTATTATAACCAGTTCAGTTAAAGCCGGTCTCTGCGGGTCTGGCCAATTCCATCACTGAAGTATTTGAAGGATGTCCAAATGCAAAACTAAGGATGATTCGGTCTTCCCGTGTTTGGCCATTTTGATGGTAGCTACTGCTACCTCGACTGAATCGAATAAACAAATATCAGAACGTTTGATTATTCAGGCCCAGAACTAACAGGCATGTGTGTGTTTCAGTGTCTGCTCCCTGACGTGTTGGTGAGCAGCTTCCCACTGCTTACTGTAGGGAGTAACACGCCGCCGCCATTCACTGAATAAACACACAATCTTCTTCTTGTCGTGTTCCAGGGTTGATGGTCTCAGAACAAAGTGCCTCACTGTGTACTGGAAGTACTGCTGGGAGCTGGGCTGCCATCTCCAGTCTTTAGTTGAACTGCATGGCTCCTGAGTGACCCCAAACTCTTTTTCTATCAGCTCTTTGTTGTGTGGGCTTTATTCCGCTGCTGCTTGCTTCTCCGCAGCCTTGGGGGAAAAAACAAACTTTCCAGACGGTTGGGTTCAGCTTGAAAACTCGAAAGGTCTCCTGCGATCGCAAGAAGACCGTGGAGTTGATGTAGTATTTTCTTTGTGTGTGTTCTTGTGACGATAAGCCACGCCCCCCCCCCACACAGACACACAGCCCAGTAGGGTTCTCCCTCAGCCAATCCAAGCAATTGAGCTGTATTGCTGGGCACATCCCAAACGTGTGTGCAGATGGGAGCCCGAATAGATAATGGAGATTACGAGGCCTCATTAACCACCTACAGTGAAGTTAATTGTCAGTGATGGGTGTGTTAATTGCAGTCGGCGCTGTTTTGTTTTTTTACGCTGGCACCTCTCAGCGGCGGACTGACTGGAAAGCATGAGCGCGGGGAAACGCAACAGGAAGTAAAAAGTGACAGATGGGAGGAACAAAAAAACAAGAGCGCTAGAAGGCTTCAAACAAGTCACCCCTGCTCTTTTTCCTACGGCCTATTTAACATCAACCCCCCATGCTAAGGATTTGAGTGATGTCTGGGTCCACACTAGTCATATACTCACTGGGATGATTAGTGTAGAGAAAGAGGCCGCTGGTGACACTGTGAGGGGAATGTAGGCCTTGGTTATCACTCTTGTTGACGACCAAGGGTTTGCGTTTGTGTCCAGATCTAGGTCTCTGGGACTTGGCGAGGGCTCAAGCGACTGCAGACTGCCTGTAAAGTCGTAGCCTTACATGAGGCTCAATGCTCAGTCTGGTAGAGGACTACAATACAGACTGTGTCGGTATCAGTCGCAAGCAAAAACTTCCCTGAGAGTATTCATTTCGGTACATGTCAATCCCCAGGCCTCTAGGGGACGGTGGATTATATAATGGTTAATGGATTGTAGTTACCTCACGTCGTCAACTTTTATCCCCTGCTGTTTCTCTGGCATATTTGATCAGGGTATTTTGTGCTGATGAGGCGCAGTTCTAAAAAGCATGACGAACAAATGTGCACTATTTCTGTCTCCCTAACGATGCCATGAATGTCGTTTTTAGTTTCCAAACAGATGGGATATCACTCATTTAGCTCTCCCATGTCCGTCGCGGCTTTGCAGGGGACTTTGCGGTGCTGCTGAAGGCGGGGATGTCTGTGAAGCAAGCCATCGTGTACAATCTGCTGTCGGCGCTCATGGCGTACGTGGGCATGGTTATCGGCACGGCCGTGGGCCAGTACGCGCACAACGTCACCAGCTGGATCTTCGCCGTCACCGCCGGCATGTTCCTCTACGTGGCGCTGGTGGACATGGTACGTTCCACAGGGGTTCTCTGTTCACTGAGGGTCCCAACGTCACGGAACAGGAGAGCAACAATAATTATTCATTCCAAAGAATTGCCTTGATGTGATCATTTGTGTGTTTGAAGCCTGAGAGGTTGGGTACTGCTTTAATGAACCTTCAAAACCATGGATTATCTAAAAATATGTTTTCATAATAATTGGAATATATTGCTTTACAAAGTATTTGGTGGGTCCTGGGCTAAAGTACCTTCAAAGATGGGTCAGGGTATGTCAGCGTTCGGGAACCTCTGTCCTCGGCTACAGCTTGCTTTAGTGCACTGACTTAATCCTTCATCTCATCTATGTTGACATGGAACCGTGTCACTCTCCCCCTGAGCTAACAACTAAATAGTCCCACAAATAGAAAACCACTGACCCAATACTGCTGTACTCAGGGATGTCTCTCCCTCAACAATTCTTGAACATAAGTCGCAAAAAACACACGTTTGAATCCAACTTGAGTTAACACACAGCAAGGCTATGCTAACAGTATGTGGTGCCCCAGTTTGTTTACCTGCGTGTTCTTCTGCTGCAGCTGCCTGAGATGCTACACGGGGACAGCGAGGAGCACAAGCGTTGCCAGCTGGGCCACTTCCTTCTCCAGAACCTGGGCCTGATGACCGGCTTCGTCCTCATGCTGCTCATCGCCATCTTCGAGGATCAGATCGTCTTCAACTTTGACTGGGTGTAGATTGGGTGGGAGGGCAGGGAGGGTGGGATGGGGTTGTGTGTGTGTGTGTGTGTGTGTGTGTTGGGGGTCAAAGCTAGATGTGTGGATGTTGTGCTTCCCAGCCTCAACATACTGTGCTTGCTACGTGACGGTCCTGTCTTGTATGCATGGTGAAGCTCACAGCAGTGGCTTATGCATCGCATCATCATCATCATCATCATCATCGTCATCAGTTTGATGTTGGCATACCCCCCCGCTATCTTCATCGCTGTCCATTCAAACCTGATGCCTGAAGGACTCCAAACAGGACCCCCACACACCCCGGCTGGTGGCTGTCGCCCTCATCCTCCTCCTCCTCCTCCACGCCACACACACACACATCTGTGGAGCGTCGCCACTGGTAATCCATCATGGAGCTGTGTTGTCATGCCGATGTCGCCGCGGTGTCACGTACTGAGCATCTCTTGTCTCGTCTGTGTCAGGCCCTCGCTTCACAAACTCTCGTCGCCACGGTTACGTCCACGGCCAATCAAAATGAAGGAAGCCATGCCGCCTTTTTGACGCATCGACATGCAAACGCGTCAAGCACTCCTTGGCTCGGAATAGCAAACTCTCATTGGCTCGTTAGTTCCTCTAGTGTCTTTATTTATGTGTAGTATTTGTTTGAATGTCTGATTTGTTATTTCTCAGTTACTGCGCACGGTGCCAGCATTGAAACAGCAATGCTGACAATGCCTTTAAAAAGAGATGGACTCTTCGGACTACAGGCATAACATTTATGTTTGTTTTAGGAAGACTAACAGAAATTTCTGAATGATGCTGTTCTAGAGAGATAATCAATGTCAAAATGTGAATTTAGCAATAGGGACGTCTCTGACGGCATAAACAGTGTTTTAGTTTACTAGGTTATTGAGCATCAGAAGCTGCTGTGCCAAAATCCTTGGCCCCGCTGCAGACCTTTTACGTTCAATTCAGGCAACAGATTACACCTCGCGATATTGACAAGCTGCAACAACAGAAATACTAATGCAATGAATCGAAAAGCAACAACCCATCACTGCAATCACTGCTCATCTTAACATTATATTATCTCCTCATGTTTACTTTGTGATTCTGACAATCTCAAGACAATGGTAAGGACAGCGGTCGTCTTGCGCGGTACGTTCTCATCGGTGCTCTATGGTGTGTCCTCAATGTATTACACAATGCGTTCACATAGTACATGCAGACAGGACGTCCTCAAAGTGAGCGCCCACATGGTGCATCACTACGGTTTGTCCTCCTAGTCTCCTCCTTCTGGTTCATGCACACGGTACGTCCTGAGTGCATTCACATGGTACCCCATGTCGTTTACCTCTTACACTTTTTTATTTTGTTGGGGTGATATTTCCCCCTTTATGCCACATGTGTCAAAAATGGCAGTTATTGGATTAATTTTTTGTTCTCCAACCACGTACTAAGTTTGTCAAAAAGTGGCTGGTGCTCGTCACAATCACACATTCCACCTAACATTCCATTGGGTGTGCTCATCCCAGGCTAGTACGCCAGGCTAACATGCTTTAGCTTGGTAGCACGCCAGGCTAAAAAGCTTTAGCTTGGTAGCACGTTAGGGGTAGCCTGATAGCATGCTAGGCTAACTCCCTGTAGCCTGATGCCAAGCTAGGCTAGCATGCGTTATGTGTGCTAGCCTAGCGTAAGCGTGCTCACGTGAGCACACCCATATTTGTGACTTTGTTTATCCTGTCACCATGTGACATCCATCGTATGAAGAATCCTGGTCGTCACATTAAAGTAATGTATTTGATCTGAGTGAATCATGCATGATGCGTGAGTGGATGGTAGACTGTAAATCCTTTATCAGGCGATCAGAACTTTATGTACTATATATTTTATTTTGGAGCTCCACTGATTGACACCAATGCCCAAAGTTTTTCTGGGCTGGTGTCCAACGTTCTCAAACGGCCTTCTAAGTAAGTGTCTGGCAGAGAATGTTGATCCATTTTTAAATACGCCTTAAGGGTACATGCCTGTCAATTATTTTTATTTTAAGTAATTAAAGTCATGTCAAAGGAAAAAGAGGTTGATCTAATAATTTGATTGTGTCAGACAATATGGATGATAACATAATTTGTACCCTTGTCCAACACCAAATTGCTCCATCCAAAAAAATAAGGGCTCTTTAACTAAAGCTCATTATTTATGTTTAATGAAACGTTAAGTCAAATGTTTTAATTGTTGGAACATATTTATTTTATGTGGCCTATGACATGTAAGTCTGGCACTGTTTTTGCAGTTTATCTGTTGAAGAATACGACTTTTGGAGCCGCTAAGCCCCCCCAAGAAGTGCTTGTTTCTCGGAACCCAGACAACACCGTTGTCTGGAAAACAAAGAAGGCCAATTGTTTTGGTTTGTGTATATATTGTTAAGGAGCTTGGGTATGGTTGCATTGCAATGTGATGTCATTGCCAATTATCTGTCTTGTACATTATCCTCATGAGTCCAATAAACATGAAAAACATCCTTCGCTGTTGAATCAATGATGGTCAACCTAGCAATAACCTGTGTTTAAATATATTCTTCAATTGAACATTTTAAATATTTAATATAACAGAACATATTTGAACAGAGGTTAATGGATCACCATCTCCAATAAATAGTTTTGGTTCTTCAAATATTAATATAATTATAAATGTGGTCTTGACATTTCAGAGGATAATAAAATATGTATACTCTGGTAATTAAAAAAATAAAGACCTTATAAACAATGCTTTTATCAGAGATCAAGGTATAAAACAAAAAATGAGACATTCCCTGTTAGTGTTTGGCATGGTCACATATGACACAGGAGGATGAAGGCTTTCCTGTTTAATTCCAGCGCTCCCGGTGATGTGTGAGCGTGTTAGAGACTAGACACTTAGCTGGCAGAGCAGCGCCACGCCGCGGCGCACCCAGTGCTCGGAGGGCACGTCCGAGTTCAGCGTCATGGCGATGACGTAGTTGGTGGAGTGGCCCGTGGTAGACAGCGTGCCGCGCCGCTCGCCCGTCTTGTAGACCGGTGCCAGGTAGCACATCCTCTCGGGAATGTCCTGCCGCTTGACTGGTTTCAGCCACATCTGACACAGGGGAGACACACAGGCGTGAGGGTGGGGTCGCCAACCATGGGATCGCCTGATCAAAGCTCTGCAACCGGTCAACTATACCAGAACTACTAGAACTGTACACTGTCAATGTTTGATGGGGCATTGTCAGACATCCCACCCTAGAATAACTGATGTCAGGGAGCCATTAGTCGTATGCCGGAGACTCTACTTCCGATGTCAGCATTTTTTGCAAAAACAAAAGCGAAATATTTAAACTTCTTGAAAGATTCCTTCTATGCAAACAGGTAACTTAATCATAGCCGCATGCAAACTAGCTTCTGCAGGTTGTATTATAAATTCACTGGGACATAAAAGCGGATGCAGATTGGGTTAAAAGTTTGTGTGTTGATTTTCAGACTTGAAAAACAGGTCCTGCGCCCAAAGAGGTTGAGAAAAACCAGGTTTGGGCTTCTCTCAGTACTAGCGGTTCAAGGGGTTGGGTGTACTTGTGGGGGTTACTCAATATTTTGAGGTTTCTTTCAAAAAACGTTTGGATTTCCTCTACTGGAGGATAAAACAGACAGAAACTTTAAAGCTGATATAAAGACATTACTGAGGATGGCTCCCTGTTGGTTGTTCAGTGGCATGGGTTATAGAAAAGGCATAAACCGGGCCACTAAAAACATTGAGTCTTTTATTGAGTAGCAGCTAGAGAAAGAGTTCTAGAAAGGGTATGTCGATAAAGATTTGCATTTCAAAGCTATCCACTGCCGCCTCGGTTGTTTTCTTCCTACCGAAGAAAACACAATAAATAAAACATATGTTAAATTGCGTTATGTTCTTGTCAAGAAGAAAATTCATGTTGGCCTGAAATGTGAATATTTAAAACAAGTCATCCTGCGTATTATTCATAAGCCCTGCCTGCCTCCTCATAACCCAGCAGTAACACAACAAAGACAATGTGAGTGAGCAGAGAGCAGTAACACAACAAAGACAATGTGAGTGAGCAGAGAGCAATAACACAACCAAGACAATGTGAGTGAGCAGGGAGCAGTAACACAACAAAGACAATATGAGTGAGCAGAGAGCAGTGACACAACAAAGACAATGTGAGTGATCAGAGAGCAGTAACAACAAAGACAATGTGCTTTGGGAATGAGGGTGGTAACACAAAAAACACAATGTGAACAGGGTTTGTGATTGAGCAGAGAGCAGTAACACAACAAACACAATGTGAACAGGGTTTGTGAGTGAGCAGAGAGCAGTAACACAACAAACACAATGTGAATGTGTTGTTGGAATAACCAGAGAGCAGTACCACAACAAGCACACTCTGAACGCATTGTGAATACAGCCTTGCGGGCAGAGAGGAGCACCACAGAATAACACATCATAAAACTCACAAAGCAGAGGGGCCTAGTTTGTCAGAGTTCTCTGCCAAATCAGCTGCCGGCGATCTATTTTAATCTGCTGCTTCGACCGCCTTTTCATACACAGCAGCAGCATCATCATCATCATCATCATCATCATCATCATCATCATCATCATCATCATCATCATCATCATCATCATCATCATCATCATCATCATCATCATCCAGTTGTGTTAATTAAGAAAGCCCCTCAGACAGCGAGAGGGGAGGATGAGAAGGAGACATGGGGGAGGAGGGGTCGGGGGTAAGAAGTGCTGAAGGTGCTGCTTTGTGTCTGCTCAGGAGAACCAGGAGACGGGGGAGTTCCTCCAACACACTCCCTCGCTCCGCGTTTGTTCCCTCCCTCGGTGAGCCGTGCTATTGTTCTGCCGTACAACAGGGGAGAGGGGGCTCGCTACCGCGGCGGTGAAGACGTTATCGCCCACCGCACCCCCCTTCATCTCCGCTTCATACCAGAACTCAACAACACACTGGGAGGAGACCGCCGACAAACCTGCTTATGTAACCCGCTCTCTGCTTTGACGGTCGCACTGAGAAACCACAAAGCAGCGCTCGGTTCCAGCCAGAGATGTGTCAATGGTCAAATTGAGACTACATATGATGTAGGAACCCGCTGTGCTTCCCTCCCTGCCTGAACCACACCTGCTGTTCCCAGAAATGGAGGGCGTTTAGGTAAACAACACCAAACACAAAAGGAATGTTATGTGGATTTGGAATATATAAAGAATAGTCTGCTTGTCCATCAGATGAGCAATAAATCAAGTCACGCTGCTACCCCTGTGTGTGTGTGTGTGTGTGTGTGTGTGTGTGTGTACGTGTGTACGTGTGTGTGTGTGTGTGTACGTGTGTCATACCACAGGCATCACGTCGTGTAGTACTTTAGGGAAGGACTCGGCGAGGAGTTTGGTCTTTCTTTCCCAACGAGCCCCGTCTAGGAAGAGCCCTCGGATATACACACCTAAAAACACACACACACTCACACACGGACACGCATGCACACACACACACACACACACACACACACACACACACACACACACACACACACACACACACACACACACACACACACACACACACACACACACACACAAATAGTTACAGAATATAACCTTTGTGTTTTGCCTTTTCTGTACTACAGATAACATTTGAACAATGTGTGAAACCCCTGTCTCTTCTGCAGATCATTAAGTATTAAAACGCAGCATCAAGCTGCTCTAAAAGCAGGCATACAGCCTGGACTGGCTCCTGTTAAATCCACAAGCAGTCTTTAATAGAGGAGTGCATATCCCTCCATAGCTCACTCAGACCCCCCGTCCAAGCTGCCAGTCTGTGTTCATAAACCAAAGAAGACCTGTGGTGTGATAGATGCAGCCGACAGAATAAATAAACAAACTAAACTGGTACGCTGCTACTGAGGATGCGGGCGCAAGTCAGGGAGGAAGGCATTACTTTGAACACATCTAAATACACGCCGTCAAGCAGACGAGGTAATCCTGGCCGGGCGGTCGCTGTCTCTGTGATGAGGAGGATCCCGCAGCGAACCGGCAGGGGCTTTTATTGTGAAGCTCTGATTGACACACCCTTGGCAGGGGCCAGGCATTCAGCGGGGGGTCGCCCGCGGTGGAGGAGGAGTCGTTCTGCCTCTACTTCCTTTCTTTCCTCCTCCCATCCCTCCGTCAGCCCCATCATCCTGTGTGACTGCAGTGTGGCGCTCAACACTAGTTCTTCTTAATTGTTAGGTTGTCACTTCCCGGTAAGAGACAGCTCCTTTTTGCCTTCCCCCATTGATGTTGGTTGGTCTCAGCATCTTAGCGCTACTCTCTTATGCCCCCTCCCCACCATACCCTACCACCCCCTGCTGTGTTTGTTTACCTGTGCTCTCCCACTGATGTGTCGGCGTGGTGCCTTCCATCTGCACCGAGTTTCCCCCTGTTCTAGCCCTCAGAGAGAAGTGCTTCTCACTTTCTGCCCTGCCACCCTGCGAGCCAACGAGGCTGTGCGAAAAAAGGCCCAGACTCCAGCGACACAGACGTCAGCTGAAGGCACAGCACTCACCATGGACACCCCCTGGTTGAAGGACGTGTTTTTGAGACCCTAGGACTGCGGTGCTAAACCCTTCCGCCGTGTCCTATCCTCCACACCCCCCTGTCCTTCGCCTGCTGTCACTAATCGAGAGCACACTGTCATCGGAGCGCCTCAGAAAGAAAAAAACACCGCACAAGGGAGGCTGTTCGGCACGTCCGTCACACTGGTTCAAATCATTAAACCGGTTCCATCAGAGGGAACCCAGCGCTTGATGCCACTTGGTGGACACACCCTAAACTGCCTCCTTATCTTAATCTGGTTCACGCTGTTTAAGATTTAAACCAGTTCCATCAGAGGGAGTTCCATCCTTAGGTTGGAATCAGCTCCCCCGCTGAAAGCCGAGAGCTCGATGCCCCCCAGTGTACACAAACCCCCTGCTGAGGCGTTCTGGCAGACGTGGCTGAGTTTGCGTGTGTGTGCCTACCGTCTTCCGGGGGCCTTGTGTACTCCCTGTCGTCCAGCACCTGGAAGTCAAAGCCCAGCAGGTCGATGGGGATAGTGTGCTTCCTGGCGTAGTTCTGCTGGCCGCCGGTCAGGAAGGCCTGGGTGAAGAAGAACCCCGACATCCAGAAGACAGCGGGCGTGCCCTCGTCGTACCAGTCCTGCACACGCACACACGCACACAGACACAGACACAACCGTGCACACACACACACACACACACACACATACACACACAACCGCGCACACATGCACACACACAAGCATACGGACACTCACACAGACACACAAACACCCACGCAAACACAAAACCGCATACACATGCACACACACAAACACATGCACACAAACACAACAGTGCATACATGCACACACATGCACAAACACACAATTAAGACCCACTCCCCTCACCTCCCTTAACTTGTTAACTTGCTAGAAAATGTCATAATAAGCCACATTTTTGTAGTGAAAGAGGAAATACTGAGAGAAGGGAAGTTGTTGTGGCAAACGTACCTTTGTAATGATTGTTTTAGCATATAACGTTCTAACAAACCCTTGGGCTGTAACTAAATTGTCGTATTGAACGCTGTCTTCCATTTGTTTGCTCAAGTTAAAAAGCAGCAGGCTGTGGCCCCCGGTTAGGCCTGGCTGAACTTCTCAGTTTCACCAAATGTGCTGTCCTTATTAACTGGTTGGGCCCCCAACTCTGACTCCTGAATTACTCCACTTGAGCAGAAACTACACAATCCGTTTTCTGCAGTAAACCAGCCCAGGTGAAGGGAAAGGGAATCCACTCATTTGCCCCTGAGACTGAAGATGTGAAGCTTGGTCCTTTTAATGAATGCCAGAGCGGGCAACAACTCGGTGTCGAAGGTTGTGTGTGATCTGTTAGATAGCGAGTTAGTGTCTTTTTCCCTGTGAGTTCAACAGGTTAAGAGTGCCCGCAACTAGCGAAAATCAAATAAAAAAGACTATTTGGAATTTTTGCAAACAAAATGCAATTTGTATCAATGGTGCAGGTTTTTTTTACATACATTTATTTTTTTTGTTTATTTTACTTTGGCATCATGTCATTTATTCCTAAAATACAGTTGCTAGTTCATTTTCATTTATTTGTTATCAGTCTTCTCGTAATCTGCACTTAACCCCCAGGTGACACTATACTGTGCACTCGACCAAGCACTCAGGTCTCTGATGGACGTGGTGTAAACTAGGGTGCCAGCCAGTCAGGTGTGGTGGATGGGGGTAGGTGGTGGAGGGCTGGTTACCTGCAGGAACTTGAGGCGCTCCAGGAAGTCGCTGACGTAGCCTCCCAGGGGCTTGAGGCTGGGGTAGGACTTCTTCATCCACATGGCGGGGATACGACCCTTCAGAATACTGCTCACCACCTCCTCCAGGTCTGATGACATCACCACCAGACCCTGACGCACACACACACACACACACACACACACACACACACACACACACACACACACACACACACACACACACACACACACACACACACACACACACACACACACACACACACAAGCAAGTTTAAATCTTTGATTAACTTGTCTGTACGAGTGAGTGGAATAGTGGGATTGCAATTTTTCAATGATTGCATTGCCCTAGAGACGCAGTCACACTCACTAACTATAGAGTGAGTAAAATAAAAACCAACACTATAAAAGCGGGTCTTCCCTCACATACAGGCGGATCTGTCACTGCGATTGAAATTGTGTT
Source organism: Gadus chalcogrammus (assembly GCF_026213295.1). Taxonomy (NCBI): domain Eukaryota; kingdom Metazoa; phylum Chordata; class Actinopteri; order Gadiformes; family Gadidae; genus Gadus; species Gadus chalcogrammus. The sequence goes on from NC_079431.1 coordinate 18,011,369, forward strand.
TCTTTTGCCCTTCTTGGGTCCGTTGATGATCTGTTTGTGCGACCGGACTGAGAGAGCATCACGCGAGTCGGTCGCCCAGCTAGCTGACTGACAGCTGCGAAATGGCAGCTCTTAGCACTTCAGAGAGAGCGAGAGAGAGAGATACTGATAGATGCTTGAACTTGTTCTCCTTCACGTCCTTATAGGGGGAACAGGGAGAGTGTTGACGTAAACATGCTAAAGCCACGCTTACCTCATGTTTGTAAAAGTCTGCTCTACATACTTGTTGGGTGTGGATGCTAACACAGGAGACAATGGTCTAAAATGGTCTCCCCAATAAAGGAGACAATGTATGGATGACTCCTGACTGAAACATTATGATAGTTAATTAGAAGATATTTACTATTCATCCGTCATCTTCAATTTGGGAGTTGAATACCCCAGCCACTAGACGGCTCTGCCCACGTCCTTGTGAATATGAGCTTGTATTTAGTGGGAGGGAAATTTTCCAATACATTTGCAGAGTTATCCTTTCCCAGAGTAGTTCCAGCGGGGGTAGTATTAAGCCAATGACCCAAAACTAACAGTGCAGGCGCGTCTCGTGAACAGACCTAATTGGCCGCATCAGTACTTATTGTACAGAACCATGAGTGGACTAATTACAGCTGTGGACCAGAGAGACCCGCGCTCCTTTGCCTATTCTGGCTGCTCTCTGTGCCTTGCAGATCAAGGGGGCCCCTGAGGGCCCTACAGCCAGTGGCGGTTGTGTGTGTGTGTGTGTGTGTGTGGGGGGGGGGGTCACCGACCTCCGTCAGAAGGGCCACTTGGACATGGAGCGATGAGGGCACCTTTTATATGACACTCTGGAGAGAGAAAATAACAGTCCTTGCAGGGAAAAGCTGCACCTTACAGACACTCTCTTTTCTGGGTTTTCGTTATTAACTGTAGACGGATGTGTTGTGTTGTTTTTCGATGGTTCTTGTCAAGTCATTTGTCGCTGTCCGTTGTTGTCTGCACATGAACAGAAACAAATTCACGTGGTATGGGCAATGAGGGTATTGTGATTGTAAGGTGAGCCCACGCTTCGATAGAAGCCCCCCTTCTGGAGCAAAGCGCTGATTTTCTTTCTCTGTGTTTTACTGCAAATGTATTAGACATTGTCAGATGACAATACTTTCTCCGGGCTGAAAATAGCACACATGCAATGGCTTTCAACACCAAGGGCATCACTTTGACGGTTAGCCTTTCAACAATTTTTATTTTTGTCGTACGGTGAAGCTTAGTTTAACTAGAAGTCATAATGTGTTGTTGTGTTCTTTCTAAAGGATACATGTGCTAGAGCTGAAATTGGAACCCAAGATTTGCGTGCTATTTTAACTCCTTGACTGCTGGTGAAGGGATACTTTTAAATCAATGATTATCCTTCTATCAAAATCAGGAGTTCACTGAATGAACTGCCTGGATAGGGGAGCGGTCAGGCTGTCTGGCCATTTTTTCACTGTTACTAAAATAGGACCCAGATTTAAGGAAAAGGCTGTGAACGCAGTTTGCGTTCTGAGTGCCTTTTCTGAGGCACTCAGACTTCACAACCAAGGTGTTGGCAAGTTGGCATGGGTCGGTACCATGGGGACAACACCCAGCCTTCTCTCCTAAAACTCAACCCAAACGCATTTCTTAAAACCTCATAGGGTTCATATCCCAGCTGAAACAGGGTTATTTGGCTTTTTAAATGACTGGCATAGAATAGTACACTGTAAATACAAAAGACGCTCAAGCCCGGTTGCCAGGCAACCATCTCCTCCCCATCAAGCCCCCACTGGCCTCGTACCTTGATGGCCTTCTGGATGTTGGCGCAGGAGTCGCGGACAGTGCGCAGCAGGTTGTTAAAGCGGCCCATCTCCTGCACCAGCACGGTGTTCATGCTCTGGTTGTAGTCGGTGGGGTAGCGCCTCATGGCCGCCTCCAGGTCGAAGTCGGCGGGCAGCTTGCCCAGGACGTCTGCCGCCACCTCAAACACCATGTCGTCTGAGGAGCTGGCGTCCCCGCCCGAAGACCGGGACTGGCGGAGCGGGACGTGATACGGAGGGGGGAGAGATAGCGACAACACAGAGAGGAAGTAGGTGTGAGAGAGTGAAATATGAGATATGACAGAGAGATAATACGTGTGATAGGGAGACAGAATTGTGAGTTAGAGGGATGAGGAATGACAGAGCACAGCGCGCAGGAGAGAAGGAGACGACAGAAGGCGAAGGTTCAAGTCGCTTTGTTGTTTTTGTTTTTTCTTTGTTTTTTAATAGTTTTTTTCTGTCATTCAGGATTACGTTGTTTCTTTGCATCCCCAGAAAACTGGAGTTTCATTTGTACCCTCTTCTGACGTGTTTTATTTCTTTACTGTTTAATAAAAGCAGAGCAGCCCTTCAGGATTGGAGCGTATCTGTGAGTTAATCTCAGGGGGATTAATCTCACGCCGGATGGTTCGGTCTTAGTTGCATCGCGCCGTCGCTCTGATCTCACGCTTGCTCACTTCACTTGGAATTACCCGAGCTACAGCGGAGGCATCGGCTCCCACTGCGATTTTTCCTCTCTTTTCTGTTTTACTTCTTGCTTGTGGAGTCTACTTGTCACTTAATGATGACAAGCATGGCCACGTTAACATTACCAGAGCATAAGAGAAGAAACGGGGAATGCTTTGAAAGTGTGAAGTGTGAGGATTCATGAAACCATTAGTTTCGCTGAAAATATTTTTTTTCAAATAATGAAACTTGTTTACCCCCTACCAACCAGCAGCACTTAGCGCTACTGGGGGCTGTATGACAAGGCATTGGTGATGCTTAATGACTGGATAATGTTGTTTGTCTTACAGAAGGGAAATGACAAATTGCTCCATTTCCATCGGAGCATCTTTGTGTTGGTCGGCCACTGAGACGGATGCTACTGTATTAGCTGCGTAAAAGGTCCACACAAGACTAAAGCGATGATTAATTATGGTGGACGCTGTGCGTACAAATCAACAATAAGCTGTGGTGAAGGCTACCAAACCATTGCCTGAATCTCTCAACAACTACACTTCAATGGTTTCTTACTACTTATTGTTCTCATGGAACAACCTGTTAGCCATCACAAAAAACTGACTAAAACCGACGAGGCTACTGGAGAGAGGGGAGAGTTTGTGTGTGTATGCGTGCATGCGCATGTGTGTGTGCGCGCTTGCGTGTGTGAGCACTTGTGTCTGTGTGGACATAAAAATGAGTCAGCACAAAAGTTTCATATTAATTTTGTGTTTCAGTACTATAATGTTCAGAGAGTCTTCCACAGGGAATCCATGAGGCCGAACAGCTTATTGAATGCACCTCAGGGGTGGCGAGTGTACTGATCTGGGCCTGTGAAGCCCTTTGAGGTGTAAATAAACTGGACTTGACTTTGGGAGAGTTCCCAGGACTCCTGGAACAGAGGTGTCTGGTCTGGGCATCCAGCTGCCCAGATGCAGCGTTGCATCCCCTCAGAGAAAGCTGGTCCTCTACCACACCTCCTTATCTCAGTGTTCACACACACACTTTATTTGTAGCATTGGGCCGCTGTTGCCATCTCCCTCCCATGTGGTGCTGGCACCCAGCAGAGTACCCTCATTGCTACTAAGAGAGGTACTGCTTGGTGTTTCAGGGCCTTCATTACTGATCACAGGGGGATTTCACATAGATTTCTGACTTCAGTTTCTTTAGATAATTGTGAATGCAAACATAACACTGCACATTCTTTTTTTTGTTTGCTTGTTGGTTTGTTTGTGTGTTTTTGTGTGTCTGACCTATTTTGGTAGTGTATGTGGCTGTCTTTTCAGTAGTGTGACTTGTGTTTGGAAGTGTGTATTTGTTTGTGTGTGTGTGTGTGCGCGCACGCACGTGCGTGCGTGCGTGCGTGCGTGCGTGTGTGTGTGTGTTTGTGTGTCCTTGACGTTATGTGTTTGTGTGTGTATGTACCACACCTGTGTTAGCAGGATGCTGTCGAACAGAAGCTGAGTCTCGGACTGGTCCTTGGTGATGTCAGCGTTGGCGTTCATCCCAAAGATCTCCGGGGAGGGGTTGAGTGGTAGAGCCTTGGTGTACTCTATGTAGCTGTTGTACTAGAGGAGGAGGAGGAGGAGGAGGTGAAACCTGGTGTACTCTATGTAGCTGTTGTACTAGAGGAGGAGGAGGAGGTGAAACCTGGTGTACTCTATGTAGCTGTTGTACTAGAAGAGGAGGAGGAGGTGAAACCCGGTGTACTCTATGTAGCTGTTGTACTAGAGGAGGAGGTAAGACCTTGTGCACTCTATGTAGCTGTTAAATAGAGGAGGAGAGGAAGAGGAGGAGGAGGAGAGATCTTGTGTACTCTATGTAAGTGTTATACTAGAGGAGGAGGAGAGGAGGAGCAGGAGAGTGCCGGTCTAACACAACACTATAAACCATCTACGATAATAACGCTCATTGAAAAACAAGTCATATTGTTATTAGGCTGCTGACATTTATAGTGATGACTATGTAAATGTGGGCTATGAATAAAACATTGGGCGTACTAGGGGGTGGGGGAGCAGAAATGATATATGAAATGGAGTGTGTCGTAGATTGTACTTGTGTTTACAAATCAAGCAAACGTCTTCAATGGCGGTTTCCCACTGCGACTTGTTAGGCAATTTAGCTGTTTTTTTCCTAATGACTTTTGGCGTAGCACCCATTTGATAAGACATTTAAAAACACATCAAACTGTGTTCCCTTTAAGGCAGCGATGCATCCTGAGAGTTTTCTGATGGTTCAGGATATCACCTGAGGTCATAGCAGTAGCTCTTGGATGTAAGGTTATTGTAACACTAGGAAATGGATCTTTGATGCTTTATGCTAGGAGCCACCGTCTGCCCGGCCTTTATCGCTCCATTTTCCAATACTACACAGCGAGTACGCAGTGTGCACAGTGCATCACTACACAGGTACGCAGGCTTGTCATCGTCATAGCCGCAGGGTTAAAATAAACCCAAAAATGCTCTTTTATTTTTTGATGTTAAGTAATTTCAGGAAAGAATGCCTAACTTTTCAAGAGTCAAGAGAATGTTTCTTCTATATTCAAGGAAATGGAACAGCTTCAGTGGATTCTCAAATGGGCCTTTAAAGCCTCCACTGTGTGATCCTTTGTCTTTAGTGGAGGTCATTAGAGCTTGGCTCTGGGCCTCCAGCGACTGACCATTGAGTAACTAGGTCGATAAATAGGGCCATGAGCAGGACTTGGATAACAGTGAGGCTGGAAATATACCAGACTATAATAGACTCCAGCCTTTAATCAATTCAAAGAGCCAATCAGGCCATGGAAAAAACTAAAACTAACTGACACCATTCACGCAGATCTCCTCAATCTAAATTGACAAACTTGCCCCACATATTTTATAATTCCTGTCCTCATTTCATCGTTTGTCTTATATATTGAGCATCTTGCTCATGAACTCACAACTCAAATGTGGGCATCACATGGGTTTGTCTTCTCAAACCAAAATTAAACATCTCATGAACTAAAACCTCAAATTGGTTACCTTTACAGAAACAAGGCTTGCTTCTCGTTTGTGGACAGGACAATAACAATACAATCTACAATTTTGCCTGCACTGGACTACAGAGACATTCTTTCTGATAATGCCCTAGCCTCTACTCTTGCAATCTGCTACTAGATGAATTACAAAAGACTGATTCTGCACTAGGGGTGTAACGGTACACAAAAGTCCCGGTTCGGTACGTACCACGGTTTTGAAGTCACGGTATGGTACAGGACGGTACGGTTCATAGTTAAGGGGAAATTTAAAAATAACTGCTTGTTTGTCAACAACGGAGAATGGCCGTAGATCAGCAGCAATGAAAAAAACAATAAAAAAATAAAGATTAATAATAATATTTTTTTAACTATCCGTCGACGCAACGGAGACGACAAGTGCTGTGATTGGTCCTATAACAAAATCATTTCTCGAATCACTTCTCCGGTTTGACTTTGCACCTTATTTACTTTGTACATTGTTTACTTTGCACATTAAGGACCAATAAAAATAAGATTCGAAAAGCTTTGGAAGTTTATTTACAACACTATTTGCATCGTTTGTAGTCAACATATAAGATCGATCGGGCAGCGAATTGCGTTGCGTATCCGACATCCCGACGGAGAACTGCGAAAGCTCGAGGGGTCTACGTAGTTACGGAGTCGGATTATGGAGTCAGACTAGTAATACTTTGGCTAAACGTTCCGGGGTCAACTCCAACTTCAAGTTTTAAATTCTGCATAGCAAAACAAGCCTTTACATTCGCCATATTAACGCTATGTACGCATATTAACGCTTTGTACACCACATATACACACCGCGGTCCAACTCTGTAACCACCCAGAAGTGCATGTACCGTGACGATTCGGTACAAATACTTGTATCGTTACACCCCTAATCTGCACTCACCACCGCAAGCTATATGCCAAAGTTTGACGGTCGTCGCTTGCATGTAGATGACATTATGCATGTCCTTAATATTTCCAAGTATCAAACCGCCTTAACCCAATTAAAATAAAACCCACGTAGCACTAGATCACATGAATTGGTGGCTCTAAGCTGGATGGGTCTTTTTTAATGTTTTCATTGATGTAGCCATATCTCTATAATTGTCCTGTTTTTTATATTTTATGTATGTAATTGTTTCAGGTCTCGATATTTCAATCTTAATGTGGCAAATGGGTGCCAAAACCTTTGTTGTTGCCGCATGTTGTTTTGTCATGTAAATTGTCTGCACCTTCACAAAGTCAAATTCCTGTGCTTCGCCTCAAGGGCAATACAGAAGTCTGAATCTCTGACATTTGAAACCAGTCCCTTACATCCCCCTCGGTTGGGGCGTAGTAGAGCCCGCTGGGGTCGAAGGCGTAGCTGGGGTCCTCTATTAACTCGGGGGTGTAGAAGATGGAGAGGATGGTGCGCAGCGTGCGGCGGTCCCAGTCGTCTGTCACTCGGCCTCCGTAGTTACACTCGCCAGTCATGTAGCGGATGGCGTCGAACGGCACATCCTGCCAAGCGCAACCACAAACAAGGTTTTAATCTACGATCCCTAGCTTCTAACAGAAAGTGTAGCATTTTCCAAGTGGGCTGACACACAGACAGGTAGACAGACAGATGGATAGATAGTAATTAATTCAGGAAGACCGGATTGGGCTAAAAGGGAAATGTCAAGGCATTTAAACAGATTCTACTGGTATGCTATACTTCCCGGCCCCTGTGTTTGGCTCTGGCGGTGAAGCACCGGCATGCACGCTGGTGCTTTCTGGGAAGTGTCAAGAGGGTCTTTGAGTGGGACTGATGAAAAAAAGAGACCCTTGAGAGAGAAGAGGAATCCACTTGTGGAAATCAGACTGAATGTTACAGGATTAAATATGTATGATATGCAGAGATATGTGGGGCGCGAGGCAAGCGTTGTTTTTGAACTAGACTAGACTAGTTTCTAGAAGACAGACATTTGCTTCCCATATGCTCACCGTATACATGATACATGCTTGACAGTGAATTAACAGACAGACATTCAAACAGAGACAGACAGATACAGACAGTTACAGATAGAGATATAGATATAAATCTAGATAGATAGATATGAAGCATGTTTATTGATATAAAATCAAAATATAATCATCACGTTTTCTCTGAGTATTTCAACGAAGTGTGTACCTGCTACTGATTACTGTGGATATTGCATAGTATAACCACAGCGTGGAACACTGAGTACTTCATAGTATTACCAAAGATGAGTTGTGCATCACTGAGTACTTCATAGTATTACCAAAGATGAGTTGTGCACAACTGAGTACTTCATAGTATTACCAAAGATCAGTGTGCACCACTGAATACTTCATAGTATTACCAATGATGAGTTTTGTACCACTGAGTACTTCATAGTATTAGCAAAGATGAATTGTGTACCACTGAGTACTTCATAGTATTACACCAGATTAGGCGTGTAACACTGAGTACCCCCCAGTATTACCACGGATGAGGTGTGCAACACTGAGTGCTTCTTAGTATTACACCAGATTAGGCATGTACCACTGAGTACTTCATAGGATTATCTCAGACGGGGCATGCCCCTGTTACTAATGAGTACATTCCCAGCGTTAACAGGGTTAGGCTACCTCGTACTGCTCCAGGAACATGTGCAGTTGCTGGACGGAGATACGCAGGTCAGTCTCGTTGAACTCGTAGGGGATGTTCCAGCCCATGGGGCCGAACTTCCTCCTCTCTTGGGCCAGGGCGTGGAAGAAGCACAAGCTGTACAGCAGCTTCTTAAACACCACCTGGGGAGACGGCACACACGCATACACGCATATGAACACAGTGCACACACCCACACACACATACACACACACACACACGCCCCGACAGCACAAACCAACACGGTTATAAAAGAAACAAACAGAGTGAACAAAACAGACACAGTCTCCACGGCATGGGCAGGGCTGGCGGACGACAGCTGTGTTCAGGGAGGTACGGCTGTCAGAACAAACAGCAGCACACCCACAGCTCAAGAACTCCTTGTAAACACGCCTCATATAAACGCACACACACCCACAACACAAACACTTATCGTCGCGGTAGCCAGACACACACTGGAGGCTAACACACAGATACATGGAGTGCACAGAGACACGTATACATTACCATACACACACACAGGCACATATTCATTACACACACACAAACAGACACATGCACAATAACACACACACACACACACAGACCGGTTTGCTGCAGCTGTTGAAGAACAGGGGGTCGGAGATGGGGTCCATGAGGAAGGAGCGGGCGATGTTGGCCCTCAGGCCCTTCGGGGCCTCGTTGGTCATCTTCACCCCGTTCTGCAGCACCGCCACGGGGAAGGTTGGCGATGGGTAGCTGGTGAGCCACAGCCGGAAGTCTGGATGGGTGGTGTCCGGGCTCAGCTCCTGCTCCGAGCCACACGTACATAGGCACATTCACTGATTGAGTTCATCCAATAGGGATGTAGGGATAGGTACATACAGGGTGGACAGGATATTTGTTATCCCATTGCTAACTGCTCATATACAATACAGCCTCACGGTGTGATACACTTGGTGTGTCGTAAACATCACAATCACTCTGCCACTGATATGCACATCCGAATGAGATCCAATACCACATTTTTGAATTGTATTAAACTAAATTCTATGTGCTTGTTAGCACTGCTGAGGAAGCCCTGAAACTCAAGTATTAAATTGCCACTAGTGGCTTTTGCTTGTTTTTCTATTAATCTGCCAATGGCAATACAAGTATCTCTATAAATGCTACATTTACCTCTGTATTGGTGTAATTACACACGACAACAACGGCAACGACAACAATTGCTTGACCTCTGACCTCACAGACTCTCTCCATCGTTGCCATCCAGGAGGTTGCTAGGTGACAGTTCTGAAGCACCACCCACGTCCCCTCCTTGACACCCTTCTCTATCATGCTCATGGCGATGGGGCCTTGGCCCTGGCCTAGAGACAGGGAGGTTAGCTTGCTTCCGCTGAAGCCCTGAGGGAGGGAGACACACACACACACACACACACACAAACACACACGCACACCAGCTCACCAGTTACAGCCACAGAAAGCCTAGGCAGTATCATTATCATGCCCAGAGATGCACATACAAGAGAAAATGAGGCACAAAAAAACAGAACACACACACACACACACACGGCCATGAAGTACACACACACATGGTTAAAATCTAGGATCTTCAGGTTCCCAAGTTGAAGTAAGTTTCTAATGTTTATTGATTTGTTTTTTCTTTATACAGTGCCGCATGGCTCAGACTCTTCCCAGTGTCCAACCAGATGTGCGCAGAGTACCTTCTCGTCTCCGAACTTGAGCAAGGCGGCCATGGGGTCCGATCCCGGGGAGAGGATGAAGATGAGCGGGGCGCAGCAGTGGCTGTCCAGGAAGGCCGCACCAAGGTTGAAGGGCGGGGCCTCAATGAAGGGACGTCCCAGGCTGTCCGCAACAAACTCCTGCACTATGGGGACGATCTGGGGCACAGGGAGGGGACAGGGGGGTGAGGCCACTAGGTCTTTTTCTCTCCATCTCCCCCCCCCATGTCCACATGCCCCATGTCAATCAATGGGCGAGCAACCCATGCTTGCTCACTGATGCCTCTTAAAGCGGCAAAGTGACCCAAACATTGTTTTTAGTTTTGTTTTAAATGTGGTAATGTGTCTTGGAGCTCTGTCTGGGCAGCGGTTGAAGTAGAAGACAGCGAACCTCCGAGAGAGGTTAAGCTTCTCGTACTAATTGTATAACACCAGGGTGTATGTGTGGGTGTGTGACTCTCTGTCTTGGCAGCACTGGATGTTGATGAGGACGTCCGAAAGAGGGTTACGTTTCTCATACACTTATAACATAACACCACAGTGTGTTTGGTTTATGGGTGGGCACTTTTTGATGTGCGTGTCTGAGAGAGGTAACCCTCTCTCAGAACACCACTGTGTGTGGCAATTTCATGCACAACATAGCTCCTTATAGCTCTCAAACACAACGATGATACTAGCTCAAACTAAAGTATCACAAAGTTTCCATGGGTCAGAACCATGCTCGTGGCCAGCTACAAGGTCATCAAGGTCGGGAACTTGGTAATAAAAATAAAATAAAATTGGAAACTAAATACAACTGTACAAAGAATCAGCGGTTGAGAACTTCTCAGAGATGAGCGCATGCTTGATTCAGTTTAGACTTTGTGTTCGCCGTGTGTAACATCTGCGGGTGTGTGCGGAAGCCCCCCTCCCCAACAGACCTTAACCCCAGCAACCGAAGCCGCACCCCCATAAAATAGCAAAATAAGAATAGTAGTTGTATGGAAAATATATAGATACACATATCAAAAAGGTAATGCATGCATTATAGTGAAGATATTGAACAATTTTGTGCGTGTGTTACGATCGTGGATAGCTGACCTTGTCCGGCCGGAGGCAACGAATCACAAGCATCTTCTGGAACGGGCCCAGACGCTCCTGCCATTCCCCAGGAAAGGGTGCATGATGGGGTGTCTATACACACACACACACACACACACACACACACACACACACACACACACACACACACACACACACACACACACACACACACAGAAAAAAGCGATCAAACATGGAATTTACATAATCAAATCACTGTGAACCACCAGGCGGAAATAATTCCAACAGGAAGGATTGAAAATGATGATGTTGGCTTAATATGTCGTTCATCAGCGGTGCCGCATCCAAACCTCTCCCCAAATGTTATTTCAAGGAAAGAAAACGTCTCGATAGCAAGCGCTGAAGAAGCCAATCGGTAAGGCGCTGCAGAATCACCGCTGAGCGGGGCTTGGATGAAAAGCGGAATGGGTTGACTAAATGGTGTCTCCTAATGCCGTTTGTAATGAGGGAATTCACGCCGGTTTCCATTCATCAGGCAGGGCGCCGTTGGGGGGGGGGGGATGCGTAATCAGGTTACCCTGTGATGTAATGGAGGCGCCGCGCCACGCCGTTTGTTTTTTGGCGGTGACGGCAAGGGACGCTTTTTATTGACCTGTAGCAAGATTAAGCAATGTAATTAAGAGGGGAAGAGAGGCAATCTGTAAGAGACGCGCCGGGCGCGGAGGGAGAGGGATGTGGTGTTAGGAGGAGAGGAGGAGGAAGGGGAGGGGAGGTGGAAATAGAAGAGGGTGGGGGGGAGATGTAGAGAATGTAGGAAAGGAGATGAGGCACAGAGATATAGAAGAGAGAGTTATAGAGGCTTCTCCTGCCCGCGAGGGGCAGGAGAAGCTCCACTGGGTTCAGGGGCAGAGCAATATGTTTGGTTAATGTCTGGAACAAGTATGTAGTAGTGGAGCGATAGGATCGCAAAGTTTGGAGGGCCACTCCTGGGGGTTTTGTGTGTGTCGGCAGGTGCTTTGAGATGGGTACACATATAAAGCTTGTGTGTTTTTGTGTATATGTGTGTGTTATGAGTGTGGTTGCTTGACTGAACAGCTGTTCTGGCATCACAATTTAATAGATGGGAATTTCATGACTGGAACAAACCAGTTTTAATTAGATAAAAGCGTTATGTCTCATTCCGTTGATTATGATTTACAAATAAAGTGTGTGCGTGCATGTGTGTGTGTATGCTGACATGCGGGTTGGTGTTTGTGTCTATGTTTGTGTTTCTGTTTTTGTATGTGTGTGTGTGTGTGTGTGTGTGTGTGTGTGTGTGTGTGTGTGTGTGTGTGTGTGTGTGTGTGTGTGTGTGTGTGTGTGTGTGCGTGTGTGTGTGTGTGTGTGACAAAATATGCTTACTTCTTGATTAAAGAGCTGCTCTTGCATTGAGATTAAATAGATCTCATTTCCACAACTGAAACAAGCAGGATTTAATTAGATAAAGAAAATTGATGTCTGATACTTTTGTTTGTAAATTAGTGACTTTGCACGTGTGTGTGTGTGTGTGTGTGTGTGTGTGTGTGTGTGTGTGTGTGTGTGTGTGTGTGTGTGTGTGTGTGTGTGTGTGTGTGTGTGTGTGTGTGTGTGTGTGTGTGTGTGTTTGTGCAAGCTGGGAACATGTTTACCTCTCTAATGGTAAACCCCAGAGTGCATAAAATAAATACACACCGTTGCACCTTCTACCACTTACAGACCTCTATCCACTTTCTATCCACTTCTATCCTGCGTGCTCAGCCGCTAAACAACAAAGACACATCCCAAAGAGAGCCTTCAAGTTAGACCACCAAAGAATAGGTATGGTGGTCTACATTGGAGTTGGTAAACCAATCCAAGTGACGCAGAAAGCAAAAGTACAACTCCCCGTTCATTGCCAGCGCTAACCAGCCTTATAGCCCTTTAGATCAAGTGTCCGGTCCACACCGCCACCTACAGGGCTGTCGTAGACCTCCTTCCACTGGTCCCGGAGGCGGGCCATGTCGCGGCGAAGGCCCTGGAAGCGCTCCATGTCCTGCAGTCTGCACATCTCGTCCCAGGCCTTCTTGGGCAGCCAGGTGCAGGGGTTAGAGTGGGGGTTCTCCAGGCCCACGCCCCCCGTCAGCAGGAAGCGCCACTCACCCTCATCTACCTTGACGCCCATACACACACACACACACACACACACACATACAAAGCAAAATCAGGGTGAGTCGTACAGGCATAAGTTAATTTGTGATGACCACACACAGTATTCTTTGATCAAATCAATGCATTTACTTAGCAAATGCACCTTTAGTAAGGAAGTAATTTAAAGTGCGGTAATTTAATGAATCCAATATATATGCTGTGCAATAAAGGTAGAAAAGTTATGTTTTTCATGGATATTAATGACTTTATTTATGTGTGCCTGTGTGTATGTGTGTTTATGTGTGTGTGTGTATATATGTGTGTGTGTGTGTGTGTGTGTGTGTGTGTGTGTGTGTGTGTGTGTGTGTGTGTGTGTGTGTGTGTGTGTGTGTGTGTGTGTGTGTGTGGGTGTGTGTGTGTGTGTGCCTCTGTTTTGTGTGTGTGTGCTTGTGTGTGTGCTTGTGTCTGTATGTGTGTATGTTTATGTGCTTGCGAGTGTGACATTGTTATGTGTGCGTGTGCGCTTGAGTGTGAGTTTGTGTGTACGTGTATTTGTGTTTGCGTATCCACCATCTTGTCGTGCATGAGCAGGTTGACGTTGAGGCAGAAGGAGAAGAGCAGCTTGTCCTTCTCAAACAACGACCGACACACGTTGACGTACAGCGAGTAGGTAAAGTGGTCCCTCAAGATCTGTAGTCTGATAAAACACACACACACACACACACACACACACACACACACACACACACACACACACACACACACACACACACACACACACACACACAAACAAACGTCATAGTCGATCAAGATCAATGGCATGACTCGATTACAACGGGAAATGAGTTTTGTGATGTTGCGATGTTTGTCGGAAGGTACGCCAGTGGTTAAACAGCAATTAAACTATGAATAAAAACACCTTATTGAAACCACAGCATGTGACAGCTGATCAGCATGGCAAGAGGACGTGGGTGTGTTATAAATACACATGAGGAATGTGATCAACGACAAACTCTGAAAGAAACACATGGGCGCCCACTGCTGTCAAACAGTGGCTCACAGAGCCGCGGGTTGGATGAATCTTTCACTTTGTTCTGTAAACACTGTTGTGGACACCTCCTCCAGATACGCAACTACAGGTACATTTGAATTTGCACGCTCAGTATTTTGGTGTCTGTTCATCCGCTGCTTGGCAGGTTATTTTGGCAGGTGAGTGTTGCCAAGTTTTGCAAAGTTAGAATAAAATAAGAATGCACAGCAGTAATCCAGGAGGAGGTAGCACCGACATATCTTTTTACTGTTAAAACCAAAACACACGGAAAACTAAATCCTTCAGTCACAATCATTCAGTGGTTATTGTCCTGCCTCAGCAAATAGTACTCATTCTTTACAAACCTGTGAGTAGGTATGGGCGATTAATCGAAATTCGATCTCGTTTTCTATAATCTTTTTTTTTAGAACAGCTGGATACATATCTGTACATTATTTTAGATTTGAGAATTTTCTTTTTGACCATTTTGTGTATTTTTTTAAGGCGAAATTTCTTCGTTCTCAGTTAGAAATTGTTTTTGGGAGAGACATGCTGAATAAATCATGTTTTCAAACTCAAAAATAATCGTTTGAATAATCGTGATTTCAATATTGACCAAAATAAACGTGATTATGATGTTTTCAATAGTCGAGTAGCCCTACCCTTGAGTTCAAACATTAATAATAACAGTGAGTCCCAGAGATATATCGACCTTGATGGCCAACAATCATTACCATGAATAGTACTCGTCGTACTTAACATACTAATGAATACATTTCCCCACACTCTTACAACCTGAACTTTAACACGCTCACACATACTGTACACACACACACACGCAAATACACACACACACTCACACGCACACTGACAGCAGGAAGAGGGTTGGTAGTAGGATTTTCAGCAGCAGGTAACTCAATGTGGGAGAATGTGCTTCCTATACCGCAGACAAAACTCCAGTTTACTCCCCGCTGTGACTCTCCTCCATCTCTTGTCGCTTTGTGAGCGAGAAAGGCCGGTTATTATGTGAATTATGTTTGTTGTTGTTCTAACCGTTTATTAGTTATGAATTTCACGATGAACAGAGGCCACCGAGCAAAGCTAATTAAGGTAATGTAGGTCACGTCATATATGCCATTTTTTGAACGCTTTGGTTAAATTGGCATTCATGAAATTACCTGAATGATTTTGTTTGATCCAAATGGTCTTAAAACACTGTGGATGCATACGTTCCCTGTCCTGCATGCCGCAGTGACAGACCGTGACCCTGACACCCTGACCCTGTCATGTTCATCCAGTGGTGATAGACCTTTCCACAGTGTGTACCTTTTCTCTAGGACGTCACTCTTTTCCGAGTTGTCGACGGAGCTGACGAAGAGGTTGATGAACCAGCTGAGGGAGTACTGGTACATGGGCTCAATGTTGGCCAGTTCGGCGATGGAGAAGAACAGGATGGACGAGTGCACGGCGATGGAGGTGTAGCCCATGCGCGTCTCGTCGATCTTCACCTCCGTCACCTCAGCCACTGCCTGCTTCTCCGAGATCTCGTTGGCCAGCACCTTGGAGGAGGACAGGACCTGGACGGCCGTCTCGTCTTCCAGGATGTTCCCCTCCGAGGAGGAGAGCACCTCCAGGATCTTGTCCTCGATTTCCTTCAGCTGCCTGGTGGTCGGGAGAGAGGGTGGGAGAGGAGAGAGGGAGGCAGTGGAGATGGCGGGTGGGAGAGAGGGTAGGAGAGGAGAGAAGGAGGGCAGGGGAGATGGTGGAAGAGAGAGAGGGTGGCAGGGGTTATTGTGGGAGAGAGGGTGGGAAAGGAGAGAGGGAGGCCGGGGAGATGGTGGGAGAGAGATGGTGAAGGAGGAGAGAGGGAGGCAGTGGAGATGGCGGGTGGGTGAGAGAGAGGGGGAAAGGAGAGAGGGAGGCCGGGGAGAATGTGGCAGAGAGAGGGTGTGGGAGTAGAGAAGGATGCAGGGGAGATTGCGGGAGAGAGGGGGTGGGAGAGGAGAGAAGGTGGCAGAGGAGATGGTGGAAGAGAGAGAGGGAGGCCGGGGAGATTTTGGAGAGCAAGGGTGGGAAGAGCAGAGAGCGAGGCAGGGCAGATTGTGGGAGAGAGGTAGAAAGGGTTGGATGGGAGAGGGTGGAAGAGGAGAGGGTGAGAGAGGTGAGGGGTTGGCAGATGAGATGGTGGTAGGAGAGAGGTGGAGGAGAGAGAGGAGGGAGAAGACAGGACGGGAGAAGATAGAGGTTGGGAGGGGGTATGGTGGGAGAGGAGATTGTGGGAGAGAGGGATATGGTGCCAGAGGGAGGGAGAGAGGAGATATCAAGGGGAGAGAGAAGACAGAGGGATGAGGGAAGAGAAAGAAAAGAGAGACCATGCGAGAGGAGTGATTATAGAGTTCTTGTTCACATCTACAAATCCTCACATGCTGTGAGGAGACTGCTTCCTGTTGTTTAATTAACTGAGAGAATAATTCAAGTTAATAATTACATATCACTGGCATTTCCCCTCATAATTAGAAGTCAACAATTGGTCAAACGCATTAGCGCTTTAAAAATTCTTAAGTCTTCCTCCAACTAAATCTCAATTGGAGGCAGACACATTTAATGTGTCTAGGGCAAGACTCCCAAGACTCCCAGGGACACATGACATACATCACTTTAAACTGCCACGTACCACTTTGAGAACAAACTGTGCCATTCAGGAATCAAGAGGTATATTTATAGTTTTGTCAGAGCTTGGACCGGTATTGTTCAGAGATCTATGGGCTGTGCCGATGGGGTTGAAGGTAATGAGTCTCACCTTTTGTTCTCGGCCCCCTGCAGGATGAGTGCCTGCTTCTCTTCCTCCAGGTCGGGCCTCTCGCGGGCCACCGCGATGCCCAGCAGCTGGTCCTGCATGCCCTCTGGGGTGATCATGAAGTTCAGCAAGGTCACCTGGAAACGCAAACCCGGCACATGCGTATAAGCACATGCATAGATACATACACAGACAAGCAGATTTTACGCAGAGGCTGACGTACATTCTTAAAGTAAATACATCCCATAACTTGAAAACTGAAATGAAATGAAACTGTCATATTATCTATTTACATATTGCTAGTTATGGGATAATAGTGTGTGTTCGTGCATGCGTGTGTGTGTGTATGTTTTTGTGTCCTTGAGTGTGTGGGCATCTGTTTTTCGAGTCCTATGATAACGTCACTTTACTGTATTGTCTGTAATATTGCTCAACTTTATGGTCTGTACTTATTTGTCTGTATGTGTGTTGCTGAGTGTCTTGATGTGTGTGTGCATGTCTGTGTGCATGTCTGTGTGTGTGGGTGTGTGTGCACGTGTCTGAGTGCCTGCATGTGTATGTCTGAATGTCTGTATGATTGGGTCTGAGTGTAGGTATGTGTGAGTCTGAACGTTAAAGGTCCCATGGCATGAAACATAACATAAATATGAGTTCCCCTAGCCTGCCTATGGTCCCCCAGTAGCTAGAAATGGCGTTAAGTGTAAAACGAGCACTAGCTATCCTGCTCTGTTTTTGAAAAAACAAAGCTCACATGCTACCTCCCCTTTCGCTGCTTCGCCCAATGAGCTACGACCGTGCGAGCGGCACATAACGCAAGTGTTGTACACTTCTTTGTTATTTGGATAACCGTTCTGCTGTTGGTGTTATGGCGCATAACACGTCGGGTTCTCTGACGTCCCTGGTATTTCCACGAGCCTCGTAGCGGAAGTTATCTCAGCCATGGTTGGGAAGGAATTTATGGGAAAGAAACTTTAGCTTTGACTCCCTGAAGTAGGCTACATGAACAGGATTGACCGTGAGGCACCACTGCCTCACAGCAGGCGATGGTCCCCCCCGGCGGTGGGGCCTCGCGGCAGCGGGCAGCGGGGCTCCAGCGGGAAACAATCGCGGGCAACAATCACAAGCAACAATCCCTTTCTCCTCCATGTCTTGGCTCAGTCTACTTCAGATTGATGTGGACGTGGGAGAGAACCAGAGACGTCGGAGAACCCGACGCAGTCGTTTGAGATTCATAATATCGTCTGGAGGCGCACACAGCTTTTGGCCTATTATGATATTGATATCTATGTATAATATGATATCATTTAAATATAGAGCCCCAGGACTCCCGCCGGAGCACCCGGAGTGTTCTAGAATATTTACAGAACACGGCCAAAAGATGTGTGCACCTCGCCATTGCGATACATCCAATGTAAACAGAGCGCATGATACCGTGGAAGCAAGCTGCTCAGGGCCACACCCCCACCCTCCTCCTTGCCCTGCCCCTCTCCTCCTCATTTGCATTAAAGCTGCGTACACCGAAACGGCACGTTTGGGGAAATCTCAATGTGCGACTGGCTCGTAGTGGCTGTAAGTCTGCACCACGGCTGAATATCGGGAACATCTTTAAATACTAGGTGCCCACCAATATCTATATTAAAGCATCCATAAAGTAGCATGCCATGGGACCTTTAATGGTACAACATCAAGGTTTCCATTCTCCCTCCATCCCTATCCAATCAATGCCAAACGATGGTGAGCCATTGCAGGTAGAATGCATTAGGTTTTCTCCTCTCCGTGTAAAGTGCTGCATTGAGAGTTAAAGGGTGTGATCTTATTTTTCCGCCAGGTTAAAAGCCTATATCCAGCATCTACTCTGCACACTAATAAATGAAAGGACTTCTCCGGGGTCTAATTCCATTTATATTGATGCTGTAGCCATGCTCAGCTGGCTGTTAGGTCTTTGAGCCCACATAAATCTAACATTTTCTGTTTTCACACAGGAGGCCGGCTTTTATTCCACTCTCCTCCTGCTTCCAGTTCCCCGGGCCTGGCTTACACTGCCTGGCCCTCCCTTCCTGTGTCGGAGCGTTTCAAATGGGGCTCAATAGGAATAATGGGATCCTATCATGGAAGTATACTGTAGGCACACAAAAAAGGAAAACGCTTAAGTGGGGAAAAGCCCGAACTTAGTCAGATGTGAAAAATGACTTGAATCTATCTAATGCCGCCCCACCCCACCATAAAAAGCAAGGGCCGGCGAAGAGATGCTTGAAATGCAATCCTCTGTAATGCAATTTCCTTTAATGTCCCTTTTCTCAGAATAGATTTTACTCTGAGTGTGTTCTCTGGTGAGGGGTCGGTATTGGTTGTTTCTAGTAGGCAGCCGCTCCAATAACACTGTATTGAGAGGGAAGTTGCCCTGGAAGAAAAAAAAAAAAAGCCGCTATCTAAGCCCTTTCAGATAGAGAGAGAGAGAGAGAGAGAGAGAGAGAGAGAGAGAGAGAGAGAGAGAGAGAGAGAGAGAGAGAGAGAGAGAGAGAGAGAGAGAGAGAGAGAGAGAGAGAGAGAGAGAGAGAGAGAGAGAGAGAGAGAGAGAGATAGATAGATAGATAGATAGATAGATAGATAGATAGATAGATAGATAGATAGGGAGAGTTACAGAAAAGGAGTGATGATGACTCATTTAATGCACTGTGTTCCCATGCATTTAATGTTGGGAGTCCTTTCAACAGTAGGATACTGGAATTAAAGTAAAAAAGGCCTTGCAGCTCTGGAGAACGCCACATTCTCACCTTGACGGAGGTTTCGGGCAGGTAGTGGGGGTTGCGTAGCTTGGTGGTGATGTAGAAGCGAAAGTCGGGGGAGTATTCAATGGTGGAGTCCCCCAGGCGGATGCAGATGGCGCCTCCCTGCTTGAAGGTCTGTTTCAGCAGCAGAGGCTCCAGGATGGGGTCCAGCTCCTCGCCGATGTTCTCCAGGAGCACTGCAAGGGTCAGGGCAATGGGGGACAGGAGAACAGTCTATATTTTAAGGCTGAGGCAAACACCAACCACCCTAACCAGAAATTCAAGGGACAACCATATTGTCCTAGTACACAGAAGGCTGCTATGATATTGTGTGGCTTTTTAACCCGGTTGAGGGCAGGGTTAAACATTTTGTGATTCTCTCAGTGGTGTCACTGTACCCAATATAGTGTTATATCCAACAACAATTCAGGGCACAACTAATCTCGATTGACGGCCCGACTGCTTCAGGAACCACTGGGCCTGTAGTCTCACAACTCATAGACCTTTTTAATTATTACAATTATTCCATATTAATATGATCACATACATCTAACGTCTGATGGCAGACAAGCTAAAATGATGGTCAACGTGAGGATTCACTTTATTTTGCTTCATAATTGTTGCAACCAGTCATGTTGCTGGAGGCAGGCATCTGTAAGCGTGTAAATTAATCATCCCTTTCTAGGCTCGCAACTGCAGAAATAAATGTATCGAAATCTCCTTCTGGTGGATCTTGAACAGAGAAGCATTACGTCTGAAGAACTGAACGGGCTTGATTGTGGGAATGGTGGTTTGGAGGTGCGAACATCATCACAATTGAATGCGAGGGGCCCTTATCAGCCGATCGGGTCTTTTAACCCAGTCGTGTCCCATGAATATTGTATAGACGGCGGTCATTTTTGCCCCACTCCTCTGCAGTAGAAATGAAAGACTCACCGTGGTTATTACAATAAAATCCCTCTCCGGGAATCCAAATGAATGGTGGGGGCCCTTCATTTGGATTCTAGGGTAGGGATTGTAGTGAGGGTGAGAGAAAAAGAGAGACAGAGAAGAAAAGACAGTGAAAGAGAGGAAGAGTGCGAAAGAGAGCAAGTGACCGAAATAGAGAGCGCGAGACAGAGGGAGAGAGTGGGAAATAAATAGAGCGAGGCACGGAGAGAGAGAGAGAGAGAGAGAGAGAGAGAGAGAGAGAGAGAGAGAGAGAGAGAGAGAGAGAGTGATAAAAAAGAGAGCGAGACAAACGAGAGAGACCCAGGGAGACCCAGAGAGAGCGAGATAGATGAGAGCTGACCTCCCGGCCCATTCCAGCTCCCTGTGATTAGCGTGTCGACGGTGAACTCTCGTAAGTGCACTCCAGGAAGGTCCTCGCCCACGTGCCAGCGGAGGAAGACAATTACCAGCAATCAGTGGAGTACCTCTGACAGTTCACAGAGGAGCTAGCCTTTTTATTCCCAGGATGTAGCAGCACTATGGGCGGGAGGGGGGGGCTTCTCTGAGGTATTTTTCCAGGGAGCAGAGCTGCGCATAGCATGCGACCTAATCATATAAGATGGTAATGAGTTTTCTGTGTCAACGTTGCCGCCTTCGTCTATAATTGACATTGCGGAGAAGCACAGAAGTTCATTATGTCGTGTGGATATGGCACGCTGGCTGCTGATTAAGAGTTTGGTGTCATCAGGTGATGCAGAAGGAACGTTAATGTAGACGACTCAACGGATTATGACTACTGATGCTATGGAATCATGACATGTTACTTCACTATGGGTGTACTCGACTACATTTTTGCATTGTGAGATCTGATGGGTCAGGCCCAGATCCCTCGACTGATCGTTGAATCATATACAATACATTTTTTTCATATATGGCGCTCAATGAAGTGTTGTTTAAATGCTTATAAAGAATCCATAGGAAAGGTACAACGCCTCCACTAAATCACAAACCGCCAATACAATAAGTTCATATTTATCATATAACCATAGTGGGCACAAGCACTCATATAATCTGCATTCAATCTGACAGAAAATTTAGTTAATTATTAGCCTTATATACTAGACAAATATAATATACCATAATTTATATAATACATTTTAAACTCAAACAGTGGCCGTTCTATGTGGAGATGGAGAGCTCCGTTCTGTGTGATTATGTAGGTATACACATCCGATTATGACAGAATCCTCCATCAATAAAGAGACTATCGAAGAGTTTGAAGGATTAACAATTGAAAATACATGTGAATGATGCGTTTCAGGGTATAGAACATTTAATTTAGCAGAACACCGAAAAGAGTGCCAAAATAATCATTCTCACCAGAGCCAGAAGTATGACATGACAGTGGCTGTTGACACAATTTTTTCTTTGTTTCGATCATCTTTGATAGTTCCGAAATGCTGCCAAGATATCTTCTGATATTATGTATCCTTCGAGACGAATGGTTTTGAGTGTTCTCTACTTCCGAGAACTCTACCTCAGCAAAACCTAACACAGAGCAAAAACTGAAGCATAACTTAGTGACTTTTCCTTCTAGATAACAAGCAATGCTGTGATATCACTCTTTTAGAAGCCCTATTATCACAAAATTACACAGGCAAAATTTTCCTGACACAGCAATTCAACTAATGGAGACAAAGTCAAATCGTTGTGGATTCGAGGTCACCCCTAGTACCTACTATGATTTTTCAGCTCTCAATGTGATGTGGATACACCATAACACCATCACATTACAGGGCTGAAATAAGTAATGGTGATAACGATCCTGCGAGCGTAAAGAAGTTAAATATATGCGATAAGGTAAAACTTACTGGCGGAGTTGTGAACGTGTGAGGTAGGTGTCAGATTGTGCTAGGCAGAGACAGCTGTGGACGACAAGAAGTCATGAACATTCCTCCAGGGAATATTTTATACCTCGCAAGGACTGGCTTTTGTCATTCTCGCTAAGCCTCGTGATGGAGGTAAAAACACACCTGTCTCTGCCGTTCAAACCCTTTCTACCTCTTCCTCCTAACCCCTGAGTTTATTCCTTTGACCATCGATGGCCCAGATAGTGAGGGTTTGTTATGGATGCTTGTTATGTAATTCGTCCATATTTTTGCGCTTACCACTGGCACAGAGGTTTGGGTGTTAGATTAGAATCTTGGTTTCATTGTGAGGGGGAGACGGAAGATGTACTGGAATGCAGAGAAACAGGTTGGAATTGCAATAATAGACCAACGGTTAACACGTCAGCCACTGCGTGTGGTCCCGCGGTGCAGTGGCAGGTCGTAGGTCGACTGTGGTGATAGCCCGCAGTCGCAGGTCAGTGTGATGGCAGTAATAGCTCTCAGTCACAGTTGCGGTCAATATTCCATTGGCCAAACACACCGTCTCTCTCCCTCTCTCTCTTGGGTCTTCGTGTGACTTTCCTAAGGCAGAGCCTTCACGCTCGCCTGTCGCAAGATTATGGCTAGAGGATTCACACAATTGTTGTAATTCCTCCTCTGCAGACGAGAACAAAGGATTGGGGTGTACTGTGGCGTTGTCATGGTGAAGGGAGACCCCTTCAGGTAGAGAGGAGTACTGCGGAGACCAGTCAAGCTTGCAGTGTACTTCATGGTTGGATGAAGATTGGTAGAGTGTGTCACGGTGAACACACATACACACACGCCACACACTCTAGCTGAATTATCTAAAGCTTTGAAATTGTTTGTCTCGCAATTTTGACAAACATTGGTTTACAAAGTGGCCCGGGCGGAGACAAACTTCCATAAACTTCGCTGAGAGAGAGAGAGAGAGAGAGAGAGAGAGAGAGAGAGAGAGAGAGAGAGAGAGAGAGAGAGAGAGAGAGAGAGAGAGAGAGAGAGAGAGAGAGAGGAAGGGGGCAGGGGGAGAGTGTGGGCGAGGCATTTCAGCGAAGGAAGGAGTGCGGGAGATTTTGGTTAGATCTTGAACATCTGCTTCAGATAAACATAGACTACGACCAGGCAGGCAGGCAGTCAATCAGGACAGACATAGGTACATACAGACAGATGTACCTGGTGTGCCAAACTGGATGCAGTTCTCCAGCGAGCGAACAAAGTCTGCGTCGCTGAGCTTGATGACGTTTAGCCTGTTGCTCTTCTCCATGTTCTTCACCCACTTGTTGGCCTGGCCCTGGGGGTCGATCATCAGGGGCCACCGCCGGGCGTTACTGTACACACACAGACACACACATATAGCCACGCAGACACACACATATAGGAACACACACACATACAAACAAATACAAAGACAGACACAACCACACACACACACAGTGAGAAGCACAACCTCACACATGTAGGCACATCCAGATCAGTCAACACACAACCAATCACACACCAGCCCCCCCCCCCCGCCAGACATACAGACACAACAGACACACACACAGACATGCAGTCAGCTACAACAGCAGTGCCTTGTTATAGGAAGATGATAGAGAGGGGCGGTGGCGGGGAGCTCGCGAGCCAACTCTTTCTCTGAGTGGCTAGACAGCTCACAGCAGGAGGGGCGGAGCTTGTCTTGTGATTAAAGGGCCCCGCATCGACCCCCCCAGGGCAACCAGGGGTTCGCAGAATGCCGCGCAGTCGCACAGGGTACCGTCTTTTCCTTCACGAGCAATCAACTCACTCGTTGCTTACCTCTGGATGCAAGTCACCATTTATTTATCATATCTGATCACTATTTAGAACTTCTGATCCATTATCTTATTAAACATGGGGTATGGATTGCATCTCAACTCGGTGCATGGTAAAAGGGAAAGTCTGAATTCTCAACTTGACATAAAATACCACATATTTCGCTTATGACGACACATAACCAAAGGTCTACAACCTGTGCCCATACACAGACGTGCACAAAACCGCTCACCCACCCATCGACACACACAGAAACATGCCTCAGCCAGATTAATCCCAACTCCTACTCTAAAAAGACACTGAGTAAGAGGGTCAGAAAGCTCACGTCCTGGCAGGGAAATGAGAAGAGCAGGAAAAAAAACGATTGAATGTGGGCAGTGAAAGGCCTCTTAAACCAAGCCAAGTCACAGTGTGATTTGTTTCACCATTTGCCACAGTCCCAGAATACCACAGGCCCATATGCTGTTCTGAGGCCAACGCTAACCCCATGCCCTGGGTCAGGCGACGGAGAAGTGGGAACAAGAAAAAAAACTCTAAAGAACCATTTCCTGGGAGGATAGGGATGCACAACTCATTCTGAGTTGTTTCCTACAACAAGCAGAAAATCTATTTCTTATTGGATACATAGGGGGCAGGGCAGTGTAGTGGCGAGTGGGGTTTGACTCCGAGTTGAAAGGTTCTGGATCCCTAGCGTCCCCATCCAAAGATGCAGATCGCTTAACCTCCCTGTCAGCTGCTTTGGAGAAAAGCATCTGCTGAAATTACTAAATAGTTACAGTCAATTTATGGTAGACATATGCAGATACAATTATGAAAAGAAACCAACAAAACCAAAAAAATGGTGTGGGAGTGTGTGCTGATTATGGCTGATATAGGCAGCCTCAGAGGGGTCTCCCTGGGGCACATTGAGTAAGCAGTATGCACAGGTTAAACAACCTCTCTACACACACTCAGGAAGAGATCTCCTGCGTGGTAGTGGAGCACCATTGCCATGTTCATTAGCTACCAACTTCACAATAAACCGGATTTAACATCACCAACCTGCGCCCTTTGACTGGAGGAGCACAATAAAAGCCAAAGATGGCTGCCAACTCAGTGGCATTTAGCAGGGACATCGCTACACATTGAAACTATGTAACTCCTCCAGAGCCACAAGTGTCCGGAATCCGACCATCGCAGCAGGGGGCAGAACTCACGAGATGATGATGCCGTTGTCTATGGAGAAGTTGTCGGAAGGAAGGCCCGCAATGGTCCATGCCCTGATCTTCACAGGCTCTCCCAGGGATTTCATCAGGGACATGGCCGGGGAGCAGGGGATCTGCCTGCTCTTACAGAGAGCCATCCACTCCTCCGTCTGACACTGAAGAAGCATACACACAATAACACACACACACACACACACACACACACACACACACACACACACACACACACACACACACACACACACACACACACACACACACACACACACACACACACACACACACACACACACACACACAGAGGTGGGCACACATTCCAGTGGCAAAAACACATAGGAACCCTAAACTACACAAAACTTCTGTGAGGACGTGCAGGAAATAGCCAAGCTGCCTCTTCTCTTCCTGTTGTCTGTTTGGTTACATCTTTATGAAATGCTACATTATGCTCTTTGATAAAAATCATCCTGGCCGGAAGAATGTGTCGTCCAGGTAGAGGAGCAAACCTTGACCCCTTTGACCTCTTCACTGTTCATCTTACCGCGCAGACCAATCGGCTTATTTTAGAAACACGCTCTCATACCCATCGTCACAAAAAGCGCAATGACTATAATAATACTTCTAAATAGCGACCACGTTCTGCAGGTGCTATGCAGCACAATGGCTGTACATTTGAAGAGCACGGGGGAAGAGGTGAAAAGAACTGTGTGACTCCTCTCCGGAAGAATAGTTCCACCTTTCTTCCCAGTGCATGAGGAGGAGCTGTTGTTATACCCAGAAAAGTGTCCCGCATTGGATCATCATCACAGAACATATTTAATGAGCCCTCTCTGCTTGTAAGTAAAGAACCCCGTTGGTGAGCCTGGTGCCCTGCGCCTCACCTATGGGTTTTTTCGGAGGGATGGCTACTTTAAACGCGGCAGGCTCTGAGTGTCCCCAAGAAGCACACAACTAGTTAAATATTAACACACCCTGCGCCTCTGATGCCAACACATCAAAGCAGCGGCGTCGGCGGCTTTCTGACTGCATGCAACAAACAAACACGCCATTGTCACGGTAACAGACTGAGAAAGCACAACCCCCCCCCCACACACACACGCACACATTTTTACGGTGGTTGGCAACGCACAAGTTGTGTTGAACAGCTTGTGACACATTGACAGTTTTTCCGAGTACAGTCATTTATGTGTCATTACATTACAGGCATTTGGTAAGTCTTGTGTAGTGACCGGGCTACCAGGCCCATCCACAGTGTCTGGGGAGATACCTCAGCACAGAGTTCATTAATAATGCATTTTACTCTACACAGCTGCTGCGATTTGATGATCAGCCTCACCTGCAACCACTCCCTTATTAAGCTCACCCTATATTAACCTACAGCCACTTCTGCAACCACTCCTTAATCAAGATCACCCTACATTAACAGACAGCCGACACCTGCAACCACTCCCTTATCAAGCTCACTCTATATTAACCTACAGCCACACCTGCAACCACTCCCTTATCAAGCTCCACCCTATATTAACCTACATCGACACCTGCAACAACTTCCTGATCAAGCTCACCCTAGATTAACATACAGACACACCTGCAACCACTCCCTGACCAAAAAAACCTCAATAAACAGACCATTTCTCCTTTGCCACAGAGGAGAGAGATTACACGCCGCTTACCGAAGCCAAACCCAGTTGGGGTCCGGAGAGACTAACCACCCAGAAGAAACTTATCTTCCATCCACCACAGATTCCTTAAATTGATCAAATAAATCCTTTGCTAACCTTTAAAATGGTGTAAGCATGCATATTTTCAAGGTTAAGGCCGAATCTCGATTCTTCCCCTTGCCCCTTTTGCTTTGTATTTGTCTTTGTCTTAACCAAGACAAAGACAAAGACAAAGCAAAAGGGGCAAGGGGAAGAATCGAGATTCGCCCCAAGTGGGCTCTCAAATCATCTTAAAAATAAGGGGTACATAGCACTCAATCTTATCCCTTAATCTTGATCAAATTGGGTATTGAGACACCACTAGCTCTCACATGAACGCGCAACTTCAAGGGTAAGGGGGAAGATAAGGGGTAAGGGGAAGTATTGAGATTGGGCCTTAGTGTGTTCTTGCCGACTGCAAACGGCAACAGTCTTTTAAGTTATGTTAAACATTTTGTTTAATATTAACCTGTGGTGAACGTGTGGTGAGCTGATGAACTTGCTTTGCCCAATAGAATGTTTCAAAGATATGCAGATATGGATTACACAAGCGTTTCTGAGTACACGTTCTGGTTTCTGCCATGTTATACGTGTACAATTTGTCTTTGGGTAGATAGTTGTGTGTGTGCGTGTAAGTTGTATGTTTTTGTGGCTCTGAATTTAGGTGTGTGTGTGTGTGTGTGTGTGTGTGTGTGTGTGTGTGTGTGTGTGTGTGTGTGTGTGTGTGTGTGTGTGTGTGTGTGTGTGTGTGTGTGGTTGTGTGCAGAAGGGAAGCTAAACTAACTCATCCCACTGTGCTGGAGGACCTTGACCTGGGGTGCAGTGCACTCAGTCCCCCAGCCAACAGCTACAGCGCCTACCTGTCTGTAGCTTGAGGTGAAGGCTCCCAGGTAGGCCACTATGGCTGAGGATATGAGCACGTCTCCGGTCAGGTTGTCGTAGATCTCCCCCAGGTTGAGCGCCGTCTCGCTCCAGCGGCTCTTCTCTCCACCGAGACCTCCGATCAGCTGCTCGGCCCGCTCCAGCTTCTTACTGCACAGATCCACCTACAGGACACACAGCATACACCTGGCTCAACCACCACCTCATGGCTCAGAGCTCAGAGCAATGGTCTACTAAGACCAGGGCTTCCAGTAGACCATTGCTTCCAGGGTATACTTTTATATGTATATATTTATTTTTTCTTTCGTAATAATACATATGTTGATTGTTGCTGATCAGTTACCAGCACCTTGGCCATTAAAATTAAATAATAATGATGATTTTTAAGGCCTGGTCTAGACCATAGACCAGTCTGTGGTCTACAGTAAAGGGCTATAGGACCACACAGGACTGTAGGAAGAGAGTGACGAAGATGAAGATGGTGTCTGTTTCCATTTGGTCATTCACTAACTAAATGGTCTCTAGATGTGAGAAGGATATAGAAATATGAAGGAGGCAGGACAAGAGCAAAGAAATTAAACCCCATTGAGGAATATATTGGGTAAGGAATGTGAGCCAACTCAAAGGGGGAGAGCTTTCACTCTAAACTGTGTCTCTTTGCCATTGACAATAGAACCCTTCCTGCCTCAGAATCGACCAGGCTCGCCGTGTTGGACCACAAGCGGTGGACTTAAACGATCTGTTCACACATCTGAGGCAGATCAAAGGCCAGTAATAAGTCCAAACCATCCCCTACCAACCCCCTCCCACCCACCTCCCACCCCTCTCGCATCCCCGTCCAACAGCAGAGAGCAGTCCACTGTCAGCAGTTTCTTCCCCCGCAAGAAACCCTCTCCGGCATTAAACCGCCTAGTAGGGGAACGTTTTCAAAGCTTCCATGAACATAAGAAGAGGTGCAGAGGAGGAGGGATTCAGACAACTTGAGGGCTAGGAACAAGGGAATAATGCACAAAAGAAAATGGGGGGGGGGATGAGGATCGACTGAGAGAGAGAGAGAGAGAGAGAGAGAGAGAGAGAGAGAGAGAGAGAGAGAGAGAGAGAGAGAGAGAGAGAGAGAGAGAGAGAGAGAGAGAGAGGGAATGACCTAAGAATGTTTATAGTGAAGTGAGTGTATTCAACACAAAACCTAAAATCACACATCAGTGATTTGTATTTTCTACCATGCGATACCATTCCTGCCATGCTGGTGTGCGACCCACTTTACATTGAAGCTCTGCCGTAATCAAGTCGGACTTGGACTAAGAGTGGATTCAAAGGCCACTGGCTACCTCCATTGAGCACTTAATGGTGATACTTTAGTTGTCGTTTTTTACTTTATGAAGCGTTATTCAAATTAATCATTTCAGAAATTATATGGGGAAACTTACGACTCACAACGACTTATACACAACTTACAACTAAATAGCTGTGCCACGCAGTCCTATGTTCAAATGTAATATTGTGCTATTGGCACGATGGCACAGCAGAGAGCTCTGTAGTTATATATCGCCATGGTCATAGGCATATTTGAGATACTACATCGGTAATAATAACACTCACACTCCATGACTTGTGGTAGCTTAAACACGTATCACAAAGGTGCTGTGGGTGGTAAGGTAACCAAGGGGAATGCACCTACCCCCTCCTTCCTATAACTCTCAACCAAAAAGTATTTTATTTTTATTTCATAGTGTTATAGTGTATATTATTAATTAGCTGAAACAGGGTTCCCTTACACTTATGTGGCTACAGAATTGTATCAATGGGGTAGTAGCTAGTCTTACTAGTGAATTTAAATAGAGAAGGATATTGAGGCCATTATATGCACATTGAAAATAGGGAGTTTGTCTCAGTGCCAATGATGAAAGATACCTCAAATTCTCCTTAGAGCGAAATATTAAAAATATTTCTAAGCTGCGGGGCACATCTCAATGTTGTGACACATCTTTCACAACATATATCTTAACACTCGCTTTATGATCCTCAAAGTAAAATAGTAGACACTTTAGAAGCACTACACAAAAAACAAAGAAGTCCTGTTATGTAATAAGATGGGTATCTTCTTGAAAAATAAATAAGAAATCTCTTCAAAGTTATCCATATACCAATGTGTCACTTTCATGGAAATTCAGATTTGGTATCATATTCCGTTTCAACATAAAAACATCCATTGAGCTAGGGAACTTGTTATCAATTGGTGTCATCATGCATATATATTCAATGCAATGTTTTAAGTATTGCTTCCTCCCTGCCAAACACCCCCAACACACATTCCCAGCCCCATCACACACAGACCTGGTTCTCTAAATCAGCCTTCTTGTTCTTGTTAGCTTCCAGGGTTTGCTTGAGTTTGGCCAGTTTCTCCTGGACCTCCTTCAAGGCGGCCTGCTTCTTGCCCAGGCTCTCCATGGCCACAGACAGCTCCCCCTCAGCCTGGCCTAGCTTCTCCTTCTTAGGGGCCACCACCTTGGCTACGCTGAGAGACACACACAGCATCCAACGCCATTACCAAAGCTTCATTTTTTAAATAGATTGGTTCTACTGTCCTCACTAGGGTCAGGCTGGGCAGGATAGGCTAGTGGGATTGATTTCCCTGCATCTGCAGTCGACCTGTTGGCATCCACCAAGACGCCATAACCCCTACCTGCACCTAAATCACATGCATGTGAATTCAGTGCAAGGCGTTTTGAGGAGAGGACCTCCCGCCCTGGTAGTGGTGCCTGGCCCTGGCTTACTTGTCATAGGACTCCATGGCCAGCACCCACTTGCAGAGCCCCTCTGCAGCAGTGGACGCAGTGCGGATCTTCTCAGGAACAAAGTCAGGGTTGGTGATATACTTGTTACGGATGATGGCTATGTAGGCGGCGGGGATGCTGTCCTTGTCATATTCGTGGAGGCTCTGGAGGAATTTCATGTCCCCCAGCAGCTTCTTGGCCGGGCCCCAAAAGTCCTCCACCTTCTTGCCCGAGCCCGAGGGATCAGGCACCCGGTCAGGCTTGATGCCCTTCAGAATGCAGATGGCCTCCATCACCAGCTTGACCGCCGGGGGTGGGCTCTTCATGGACTTGACCACCGTAATGTCCTGCAGGTGAGACGCAGACAGCCGGGGGGTTGATCAATGATTTGTGGTGCCAGTTTGCTGGCAGAATGTGATCACTTTAGTAGTAAATGCATTTGTAAAAACAAACCAGGAGCAATAAGAAAAAGTGACTAGTTAATGTAAATAATATTACACTTGAATGGTGATGAATGGACAAATGCCCTGCTCTCAATGTGTCACTGCAGATTGTCCATGCATCAGTGTGAATGTGAGCAGTGCTCTGTACCTGGTTGGTGAGCGTGTTCAGGGCGGCCAGCGCTGACTCCAGGATGGGCATGGCTATGGCCAGGTCGGCGTCACACTCGTCCTTGATGGCCTTGGCCGCCATGGCCTGCTCGTTGGCCACCGCCTCGTCCACCTTCACCACCTTCTCCGTCTCCGCCACCTCTGCCGACTCGTGCTCCATCACCACCATCAGCTCGTCCACCTCCTTGCTGGCCACGCGCAGCTGAGGCTGCAGGGCCTCCAGCTCCACCTGCATGCTCGCCACCTGGGCCGCCGCGCTCTCCAGCTTGTCCAGCCCCACCTCGTAGCGCCGCTTCAGGCTCATCACCTCCCTGGGGAACCATGGGGATATAAGGGTTACCCTGGTGATACCCCCGTAGTGGTAGGCTACAAATGCTATCAACCCTCTACCACCTCTCACAGAACTTATCTATATTTATATTTGAGATTTCGATATGGTATATCATTACCATATTAGGTATTTATGTACAGTTGTTTTTTGTATGATGTATATTTATATCCTTTCTTCACCGTGTCAAATTAGGCTGGGCTAATGTGATAGAAGTTTTTGTGTGATAATGCCTGTTGTACCGTGTCACTGAGGGGCCACTCACACTAGGGCCGCGGCCCCGTGCCCGAGCTAATTTGCATGCTAAAGTCTAGAACGTTTGTCTAGTGTGACCCCTGCCGTGGCCCGGGGAACAGCCCCTTGGCCACGGCACACTTGGGATAGGTGTGCCGTGGCCAAAGTTCAGACGCTAATGAGATGACACGCGCACACGCGCGGATACGCAACATGAGCTGGATGACGTAGTCCTTGCGCGACCCTTCTTTCTTTATAGGTCCATGCCCTTCTTCCTCACAACAATCATTTTAAACAATGGCGGCAAGCGGTTCACGAGTGGGTTTACGTTGGTGCGATAGTGCATTTGAGTGTTTACTTGAAATTTGGTCCGACGACAGCATTGACGTTGTTGTTCTCCATTGTTGTTATGGCGGCGAGGACGCTTGGTGATGACATATTTATCGTATTACGACGTGATGACGTATGTATGAAGGAGCAATCGTGCCTAGGCCACGGCCTTGGGGAGCAGTGTGACCACGGGCCAGCGGGGGGAGTGGGGAGGGGGGGAATCGTGCTGAATCTTCCTGCAGCACGGAACAGGCAAACTTGCCTAGTGTGAGTGCGCCCTAAGGTCATACATGGAGCTAGGCTTGTTATGCAAACGTGGTGTTGCTCTGCATGGTGTGAAATGGTAACACATGCCAAGCTACAAGCTTGACAACCCCAGTGTATTGTCCCTCCAAAGGCAACACATGGGAGCCAACGTGAGCAGACGGGGTAAAAAATAAAACGCCTCAGTCTTACGTTCTCTTCTTTAAGAGCAGGGCCTTGAAGGTGGAGATGAGCTCCAGATAGGAGGTGGGCGTGACGTAGTTGTGGCGCTGCAGCTCCGTCTGGAAGCGCTCCGACAGCTCGATGGTGGAGGTGTGGAAGCTCTTGCACATGTCGATGCAGCCCGCCCGTGACTCGTCTGTCATCTCCATGTCCTCCAGGAAGCGAGAGGCCACGGCCTGCAGGGCGTCCTCCGGCCAGCTCTAAGACAAGGTTGTTTAATGTAGCGCGATGTATCTGAGTGTTGACTTAACATAGTCACCGGAAGGTGCACGCCGGCAAGTGCACCCAAACACTTTGACAGAGGCAGATCAAACACGATAATAATTTGAACGGTTTTGTTCCCTGGTTTTAAAGGTACGTGTTGATAAAGACCTCATATGTTCTGGAAGAAATAAAGTCAAGTGTGTACAGAGTAAATCCCATAAAACACACTGTCAGACACTGTCCGCTATGGTGCCATTACTGCGGACGATTCTGTTCGCAAGGACCTTTTAGTACAATACATAAGGAAACAGGAAGGCAGCACCTCTGGCACCCTAGCGCTTTGTCAGAGAAAGCTGAGTTAGACAATGGAACACTGAACACAAGCGCACCTGGAACCAGTCTATGGTGCAGCAGTTGATGAGGGCCGGGAAGCGCCTCAGACGGCTTCTGAACGTGTCTCCGATTGGGCTCATGGCCAGCACCACGTGCAGCTGGGAGCGGCAGCGCTCCAGGAACATGTTGAAGAGGGCCAGGGGAGTGCCGTCTGTCTGCTTGTCACGATCCCGCTGTCTGTCCAGCAGGCGCATGCGCTCGCAGATCTCCTGCTTCTCGTCCACCGCAAACAGGTTGGGTACCTGGACGTCAACAACAAGAACACAGACTGTTTGGGTACCGAAACAAGAAGAAACAAATTAAAAAACTTGACGTAAACAATGATCTTGAGTGAAGTG
Organism: Gadus chalcogrammus; assembly: GCF_026213295.1. Classification (NCBI taxonomy): domain Eukaryota; kingdom Metazoa; phylum Chordata; class Actinopteri; order Gadiformes; family Gadidae; genus Gadus; species Gadus chalcogrammus. The sequence goes on from NC_079431.1 coordinate 18,045,145, forward strand.
GGGTGGCATTGAACACGGTGTCTCAGGTCAACGCATCTCTCTCTCTCTCTCTCTCTCTCTCTCTCTCTCTCTCTCTCTCTCTCTCTCTCTCTCTCTCTCTCTCTCTCTCTCTCTCTCTCTCTCTCTCTCTCTCCCTCTCTCCCTCTCTCCCCCACCTCTCCGGTGTTGAGCAGGTTGCTGACGTCCTCCAGGAAGGACTCCTTTTTGATCTGCGTGTCCGTGAATAGGAAGACGCCGTGCGCGTCGCCCTGCGTCGACTTCCTCATGATCAGCTTGAGGTCGTCGCGCCACTCCGCGATGCCGTAGCTCTTGGACATCTCCACCTGGAACAGCTCCGACTCGGCCATGTGGGCGGCCAGGCGGGTGAGGGACTGGCGCCCACTGCCCCCGACACCCACCAGAAGGGCGTGGCCGCGCGGCTGCTGGAGGATGCGGGAGATGCGGCACACATGCTGGATGGCGAAGCGGAACAGCACCAGGTTCATTGGCGCCTTGCTGACGGTGTTGTACTCGTCCAGATGTGCCTCAGCCACCGGCCGCAGCGTGTCCAAGCTGTCCACCTCCCGGTAATTGCGGTCCACCCCTTTGGGGTCGTGGAAGTCACAGAACATCAGGCTCCGCAGGTCGTCCTCGGTCACCCTTCCGTCCTTGTCCTGGTCCAGGTGATGGAAGAGCTGGTGGAAGTCCTCCTTCAGATGTTCCTTGGTAACCGTGTCCAGGTAGCTCACCAACCACGCCCGGTCTGAGTCATGGACAAGACGGTCGTAGTACACCCTCTGCACCTGAGGGTTGGGGTCACCGTGATCAAGAAATTAGTGGGTTTAGATTTAGGGCCGGGAGATTAATCAAATTTTGATCGCGATTTCGATTCTAGCGTCAAACGATAAACAAATGAACATAATCAAGTTTTACGGTTTGTTCGTTTTTTTCTATGTTTTATAGAAAGGGCAGATCAGCTGGATACATATCTGTATATCATTTTAGATTGGAACATTTTCTTTTTGACCATTTTGTTTATATTTTAAAGTGAAATTTCAAAGTTCTCAGTTACAAAAAAGAAATCGGAGAGACATGCTGAATAAATACTAAAAAAAATTCAATGAGATCACGAATAATCGTGATCTCATTATTGACCAAAATAATCGTGATCATAATTTTTCTCATAATCGAGCAGCCCTAGTTTAGAATATCTATAATAACTGACAAACACAAGCAGACGCACTCACACTCACAAGTGTCTGTGTTTGACCTGGACTAACACACACTCACATACACACTCTCTATTGAGTCTAAGGTGTTCAGATTGACCAGTGTCTAACATTAAGTGTTTTTACAATGCCAAATATGCCGTCTTATTTGAATTTTTTTCCTGGCATTGTCCGCAGCAACATAAACATGAGTAGTTCTAACAGGAGAGACGGTGAAATCCGCGATCTGCTGACCATCATGGGAGAGAAGATGATGCAGTCGCATTTAACAAAGACGATGAAGGTGGTGAGATCGCCGAAAGTAGCAGAGAAACTTACCTTACGAGGCTTTCATCAACAACAACTAAAAAAAATAAAGAATATGTTGGCGTTTTTTGCTCTTGCAAATAGTAAATCGCATTTGTAGCCTACTCTCAGATGTAGTCTACTCATTCTTGCATGCGAGTGGCTTGATGCGTAGTATCAAGCCATGCGTAGTAACGCCCAATGCGTAGTAACGCCCAACCCGTCAGGCCACATGTCCCCTCGGTTTTACACAAGCAAGACAGTGAAATTGTAACATCTGCCAAGCAGCGACCGTACCTGCCTGGCACTGCAAAAATGCCTATTAAGACGCATATGGTATCATAAAATGTTGAACATCTAATTACAACCTTTTTTATTCATGTTTCTTTGTTTGCTTTCCGATATAGATTATAAAAATTACCTCATGCACCCACAGACGTTTGATGAGGGAGGGTTCCAGGGCGGTTTCCGGTCGGGACAGGCAGATACCCTGGATGACCCGGGAAAAGTCCCGCAGGTTGAACAGATAATGGGACTTTGCAGGAGTGGGCAGGAGGTTCTTGGTCGCCTCTTGGTACACCGACATAGTGGCTTGAACGATCTGAGGGGTAAGGCCAGCGAATGGCTTCGGGAAATCAAACCTGGTGAAAAAGAAAATCGTATTTGTTCTGGATAGTTAAAGCTCTTCATTTTTTCTCGTATAAACAAAATAACAAACCCTATCGAAGGCAATGTGCTTTTTCCTTTTATCCAAAGCATCTTACAATAAATGAAGTGAATACATTTTTAGCATGGGTACACCCAGTGGGAAGGAAATGCATTCATATATTAATATATACATAATCAAAACTATGCCAACATAGTTAGGCTAAATTAAAAATGAGGCTGCATTAAAGAAACTGAGAGCCTGACAGTCCAGCTAATGTCCTGCAACCTCATCAATAACTGAGAAGTGTTCTGGAGAGTTTCATTAGAGACACAGAGCTTCAAAGTTATCTAAAGAGCACTGTGGGATGGGTGGGTTATAACTGCAACCAATGGATCACAGCAATAGAATGCTCATTAGTAGCTCAACATGTCTCTAATTGTATTTTCATAGTAACAACTATAGAATCAAAATTCATGCAGTGTGTTTTGACAGTTGTGTTTCTAGATCTATGTTCAAACATCATGCTTTTTGCATTGTGAGGATTTTTGGGTTACAAAACATGAATCAAACATGCATTTGCAAGCCTGTCATGGTTACATGACTGGTTAGGATGGCACACTCCTTTGATACACTATATGCAAAGCTTACCGGATGCCTAGATGCCAGTCCAGGATTCGGGAGAAGATAGTGTACATCGTTTTGTCGTCAAAGTCGTTGATGGTGACGGTGTTGAAATGGCGCATGAAGCGAGCTGTGATTGGGTTCCTGCCTCCACCTAAGGAAGAGGAAAACAATTTGAACGGTTAGATCAAATACTATCTGACTTGGTTGTAATTTCCAAAAAAAAAACAGATGTTTTCAAGTTGAACCGGTGTGGTGAACAACTCATTAAACCCACTACACGACGAGGCGCCATACAGGCAAAAGTTTAAATCCAACGATCTACATACAGTTGCCTTTCTCAGTTTGAGGGACCTAAACCAGCACCAAGGTACCACCAGGAACCAGCCATACTTGGGTTGTTCAGTATATGCACACATGCCTTGTCTATATCCGTTCACCATTATCATGTTCAGGAGAATAATATATTGAAGAACAATATGCATAAAGAATTGGTAACGATCTCACTTTTCACTTGCTAATGTGACTGTATCACTATTTTGCGGCAGAAATTATCCGCTTGGTCCTAGGACCAAAGAACATCCACAGAAAGGACATCAAACACCTGTTTTAGACCTTCAAACAGCTCTGCGACACTACATACCAGGTGGTCCCATGGCGCACATGATCTGGATGTCCACCAAGTTGATCGTGGAGCACTCCTTGGTTTCGTACCAGTTCCAGTGGTCCAGCCATTGGCGTAGAAGCTCTACAGGGGGCTGGGCGCCATACGTCTCCCTAGCCGGCATATTGACGTCATCCACAAACACCACCTGGAGACACAGGTCATGGTACAGGGCTTAAAGGAATGGTTCACGCTACACACTCATGGGGTACGCTGGTGGGAGAATGCATAATGTGTTCCACTGGAATGTGAATGCAGAGTGGAATCAACAGTCCAACGCATAATCAAAAAAAGACAACTCCAGAGATGAAAATAACCTGGATAGTTGGCAGGATAGTCAAGCAATCTACTCATCGCGGATGAATGCTCGAAAAAAAGACATAACCCCTTACCAGCTCAAGACAATGTGGATAAATGTGTCTGCTAAGTAACTCAATTGTAGCAAATAATAATGGGAAGAACCGAAGAGGAACCCACGTACCATTTTCTTTCCCAATGGAGGCCCAAACACTCCCTTGCGCCTCTTGTCCAGCTTGGACATGATAATGTTCTGGGTCTCTGCGGCCGTGGTCTGGGCTGAGAAGTTGATGAGTAGTGGACTGTACACGTCCTTCTCGAGTTTGTTCAACAGGAAGTCCTGGAGAGAGGGTGTTGGACGACGGGTAAGAAAAATAAGTGTTCATTTATAAACAGTATAGTATCATTCTGGCAGTGGGCACAATCGCAAAACTACATGTAACATATTTCATTCAGTAGATAATGTTTTTGCTTGAAAAACAAAAGCATTTATACAATGTATACGAAATAATTAAAATGATGATTAGCAAAATGATGATAAGCAAGATGTTGATATCAAACTTGACTGGTATTATAGAAGTTGACGGGTTGCTTTCATAATCAAATAAGGCCTGAACTAACTTAAGACATCCTAATGTGAATAAATGTTGTTTTATAGAGTGTGATTTAATTATTCTGTATGGTCTTAATTTGGTTGAGTCACGTAGTGCTGTGCTTATGGCCGAAGCCAACAGGCCCTTTGAGGAAAATAAAGAGTTTTGTTGCCTTCTCAACAAATTGTCTATTCATGTTCATAAAAGATGCTTCCAAAAGTGATCAAGACATCACAGTGAACCTTTTGTAGTACGATTGCATTCCCCAAGCATCCAGTCTCCTAAGGTTTAGGAGGCGGTCTATTCATCTCTCCGGATTGTAAATAATAGCTGTGGTTGATTTGGAGTCCATTAAGTTAGATGGTGGTAGTTTAAAGGTAGCTAAGCATAAATCTGTGGTAACATAATTGGAAAGTAGTGGATTTTCAAGACCTTCTAATGAGCCTTTTAGAAGTAAAAGAACAAGCTAATGCAAATAAATAACATTACCATCAAACCTGAACTTTCCTCTAACATACAAAGGACTATTAGGGAAGGGAACATTTTTATAACCATATTTTTTACAATAGCCAGGTCCTGCAGATTAAAGGCTCTTTAAAGGCCTGATCATTATAAAACCAGTGTTGACTAGTCCCTAAAATTAATCAATGCCTCATCGGCTATGAGGCCTACGTGTGTTATCGTGTCCTACACACAGGCTAAGAGGCCTCTGTTTGTTGTGTCCTACACACAGGCTAGGAGGCCTCTGTTTGTTGTGTCCTACACACAGGCTAGGAGGCCTAAGTGAGTTAATGTGTCCTACACACAGGCTAGGAGGCCTAAGTGTGTTAATATGTCCTACACACAGGCTATGAGGCTGACGTGTGTAATCGTGTCCTTCACACAGGCTATTAGGCCTGCCTGTTATTGTGTGCTACACACAGGCTATGAGGCCTACGTGTGTTATTGTGTTCTTTGCACAGGCTATGAGGCCTACATGTGTTATCCTGTCCTATAAACATGCTATGAGGCCTACGTGTGTTATCGTGTCCTACACACAGACTATGATGCCTACTTGTGTTATGACGTGTGTAGGCCTCATACTCATAGGCTTCTTAGAGTTCGCATCGTAAGTGATATGACCAAGCTATATCTCCCAAATATAAGATGGAGTTTGAGATTAAACTAATGTCTGTCGGTCTAATGTCCTGTCATAAGCCTTGTATTCTCAAAATGAAAATAATTGCTATTATCTTAAAAGGGACATGTTATGAAAACAACACTTTTACTGGGATTTGGGGTGTTGTTTTGGGTCTCTGGTGCTCCCAAACTCATACAAACTTTGAAAAAAGTCTGTACATTACTTTTCAGTGAGATATGCACTTCTGAAAGTACCCAGCCCGGCAGCTCAGCTCCGGGGGTACAATCCCTTTCTCTGCCGGACTGCCGCCGGGCTCCCCACGCCGGACTGCCGCCGAAGCTTTGGCTTCGAAGCCGCTGTCGAAGCCGTCAGTCCGCCGCCGTGGCGCCGTGTCGCCACGGCGGCAGTCCAGCAGCTCCGGCGGTGTACTCCGGGAGCTGAACTGCCGCCGAAGCTTTCAGGCAGCTCCGGCGGTTGTACTCCGGGAGCTGAACTGCCGCCGAAGCTTCAAGGTCCGGCGGGGGGAGCTCGGCGGCAGTCCGGCAGCTAAGCTCCCGGAGTGCAATGAATCCCTTTCTCCTCCATGTCGCGGTTCAATATAGACTTCAGAGAGTCAAGGCTGAAGTTCCTTTCCCCCAATTCTTCTCAACCATGGCCGAGATAACCCCCACTACGAATCTTTACTTGTTGTGGGAAGTACCAGAGACGTCAGACGCATTCTTTATGATTCACAATATCATCCGCACATAGTTTTTTGCCGTGATATTAGATATAATATTATATAGATACCTATATATTACATAATATTATTATTATATTATATTATATTATATTACATGGATATAGAGCTCCAGGAGTCCGCACACGGCAACAATCCCTTCTCCTCCATGCTGTGGTTTACTCTGACAGCTCATTGGTCAATGGGCAGTAGCGTATTTGCATTAAAGCTACAGACACCAGAAACAGCGCATTCTGAAGGGACTGAAACAGAGGGGAATAGCGGTAGGCGAACAGCTTCAAAAACATGTTTTCTGGAACTCATATACTATGTTTATTTGTTGGGAAAACACCATAATATGTCTCCTTTAAATCATTGAGTCTCAGTGTTGGTCTGGGCACGTCATATTTACTAAAACAATTAAATGTCTGTTGGTGTTTGTTAATCTGTCAATTTGTAAAAAAGATTGATTGATTGTCAGTGTTATCATGCATTGGAACGGATATTCCTCCCTGTGAGTTAGCAGATGAATAATTGATAGGGGCCGTTCGTGTGATTGATTGGAGGGTTTAGGTGGTGGGGGTCGTTTTCCTCCACCTACCCAGCCCACCTTCATCACCACCACCTCCCACTTGGCTGGAAATAGAAGGTGCCGCTTGGCTTTCTCTCTCCAGTCCAGACCAAGCCGGGCCAGGAACTGTAGCACATTTCTCTTTGGCAACACGTTCACTCTATTTAGGGGGAAGTGGAGCAACAATGGAGGCCAATGCTCATTTATCAGGGCTGTCCGGCCTGACATCCCGCCTTGGCCTATTAGACCATGTTGCTGGACCTGTTTCTACCCTGCGAGGCTGTCAGGCAGGCAGGCAGCTGGGGCCCAGGAAAAGGGGGTTAGGAAGGTGGAGAGCGCGCCTGACTGGAGGGAGAACTCTGCTCTGTGTGCTCCACTACAAACACACACACACATAAACACACACACACACATTCATAAGTCGGGACGCAGGAACAGGTGATGTGATATAGTTAAAGAGCAGACTGTGGGACTAGGGTCTGGGATATAAATACTTATGTCTGCCCAGGGATAGCCCCCAGCGCTTCGGAGGTGGGCATTCCACACCTGGTGTCTGGAGATGATTTGTGTGTTCAGAGCACTGGGGAGTGTGTTTTTTGCTGCGCTGCTGTAGGCTACATCTGCGTTGCTTTTGTGAGTCTGTGTGTGGTGTGAATGCTAATTTGAAGGCAAGGCATAGATTTTGCATACTACAAGCCGCATCGTTTAGTGTTCACCCTTCAAAATCCTGAAAAGGATAACTATCGATGTAGCTGTTTACAACTCAGCCTGAATGATTTCCCCTTAGTCCAAATCAATTGCAATCTCCATGTACTTGACTCATCCCTTGCAATGCAAATGGGATTTCAGACAGTGGATTATTTAGGAATGAATTACTAAATCGAAACCTTGAACCGATTTGGCAGTACAGTGACCAGCCAGGACACCTGCCAGGTATAGCTGCCTGGACATTCAGGGCTCCAGACCAACTTTTTGAATTGGTTGCACCGGTGAGCCTAACTTTCTTTTTTAGGTGCACCAGCACAAAATGTAGGTGCACCCAAATTTTCCATTGCGCCGCCTTGAACGCCATAAGGTCGCTCCATAACTTTCATATAATGTGAATGATTTTTAAATAAGGTGTAGAGAAATGCTTGTCTTTATAAGGAGCACAATTATATATAAATATACAAATAAAGTTTTTCAAGTGCCTCACTGAGCTGAAATTGAACGTTTCAAACTCAAACATTAAGCAAAATAAACATTTCCAAATAAAAGGGCTTTTGTGGTTAATTCCCCCCTAAAACCACATTGTGCTCCAACACTATATTCCATCATATATTCATAGGTGATTTTTCTGCAATTGAATATGCTAACTCATACAAAAATCATGCACGACTGCATGTTCTGAATGGGGGCGGGTCACAATGAATGGGGCCGAGGTGATTGACAGTACAGATGATATCGCTCTTTGGTTGACAGCGGGAGAGGGAGAGGGAGAGGATATGGAAGAGGGAAGGTTTTAAAACATTTAGGGTACAGAATAATAAAGGCCTGCATGAGACTCATGTGGTCCTACCAACAAAAGTAGAAAATTATAAACCAATGCAATGACCCACCACAATGGACCCCACAAAACGCACAAACTTAAATACGCAATAAACGGCAGGCTTAAATAAATTCAAACTCCCTTGTAAGCTTGTTCAATCTTAAAGATATGGAGAGGAGATGGAAGACGGATCCGCGCAGTCCTTTAGGTTGTTTAACACGCAGTGGGTTGTTTAACACGCCTGCTGTTTATTGCGTCTTTAGGTTTGTGTGAGTCGTGGGGTCCAGACTCTCAGTAGTAGGGCTTGTTGGAACAGTAGGCTTAGTTTTTTGAATGAGAAACTTTATATGTTTCTACCTCGCCACATTTCCCCTCGTCTTTTGTTGTCTTTATTTTCTTACTCCGTTTCAGTTACTCTGGCGCTCAGGTCGCTCGCAATTTTTAAACACACACAAGCAGTGAACAGGACCACAGCCAATCAGAGGCAAAGACCCAACTGAGCTCTTTCACATATTGGTTTAGACCAGGGGTTTTCAAAGTGTGAGAGAGTGAGCCTATCCTCAGAGAAAAAAATTCAGCTGAGCCCCCCAGTCCCCCCCCCAAAATGTTCTAAATACCTGTGTTTTGAAAGCTATTTTAATTATTTTACACATTTTAAACATCTCCGATCATAATTTTAAAACATTTGGAACATATTTTTGAAATATTTGAAACATCTTTTTTAAACATATTTTTTAAACATTTTAAACATATTTCTGAAACATTACAACATCTTTGTGCGTTTTTAAACACATTTCTTAACACAATTTAACAACTTTATCTAAGCATGTATTAGCTTAACCTTTTTTAAATACATTTTTGAACATCTTAATCTGTGTAAACTGCCAGTTTACACAGATTAATTCAGGGTCCCCGACTCTGAATTTTCTGAGTCGAATCAGATCTGCCTTTTCAGTCCAGAGATTCGACTATTCGGCGGGGTTTGTTTACCGGCGTTGCTATGGTGATCTAAATTATTATAAGCAACTGAAAACGATGCCGGTTTGAAACTAAAACTGTGATTCTGAAAAAAGTATAAATGCTATCAAAATTCCGTTTAGATAGTATTGAAGATACACGTGTGTAGATTTGTTTAATGGTTTGAACGATGGTAAACATTGGAAAAAGGAATGAGTTACGATGTCTAGAAGTAGGTGTATCAGAATGGGCTGACGTCTTCAATGATAACAGCTGAAAACGATAGTTACGTATGTAACTACTGTTCTATGAATTCCGGATGACCGCCAGAGGCGGTGCTTTAGAACTGGATGTTCCATCTCGCGCATGCGCAGGTCGAGTAATTATACCAAAAAAGTCACCTGTGACACCTGGGTGACCCTAGAAAGTCTATATATTCCGGAGTCACCCGAGGTTCTGTTCCAACTGGATCTTCTCGCGGAATCTGAGAAGTATGAGTGACAGAGAACTCTGGCGGTCATCCGGAATTCATAGAACCGTAGTTACATACGTAACTATCGTTCTATTTCACCATCATTGCTATGCTGATGACACGCAAATCTATGTATCGCTATCACCAAATGACTATCGGCCCATAGATCTGCTGTGCCAGTGCATTGAGCAAGTGAAGGAATGGATGTGCCGAAATTTCCTTCAACTAAATGAGGACAAAACAGAGATAATTGTATTTGGTTCTAAAACGGAAAGGTTTGAAGTAACCCAACACCTTCACTCTCTGTCCCTGAAAACCTCAATCAAAGCCAGAAATCTAGGGGTTATCATGGATTCAGATTTACATTTTGACAGTCAGATCAAATCAATTACAAAATCGGCATATTATCACCTTAGACCAAAAAATTTGATCATATTACACCAATTCTGAAATCGTTACATTGGCTTCCTGTAGGTCAGAGAATTGATTTTAAAATCATGTTGCTAACCTATAAATCCCTACATGGTTTAGGCCCAAAATATTTAACTGATATGCTTCCACTACATCAGCCTTCTAGACCACTAAGATCCTCTGAGACCAATCTGTTAATTATCCCCAGAGTAAACACAAAACATGGGAAAGCAGGATTTAGTTACTATGCAACAAATAGCTGGAATAAACTCCCAGAGGATTTAAGACTTGCCCCAACTCTGAGCACCTTTAAAACAAGACTGAAGACTTTTATGTTTGCTATAGCTTTCTGCTAAAATCTTAAATCTAAAAAGCTTTTTTAACTTTGCCTTTATTTTCTATTTTAATACTAAAATGCCTTTTTCTATTTTACCCATTTCTTTGCATATGTTTTTCTTTTACTTATCTATTATTTTATTTTATTGTATGACAATGTTTATACGTGAAGCACTTTGAGTCTGCCTTGTGTATGAAAAGTGCTATATAAATAAAGTTGCCTTGCCTTGCCTTGCCTTCATTCCTACTGACCGCCAGAGGCGGTGCTTTAGCACTGGATGACTAATACCAAAAAGGTCACGAAGAGTGCTCACTTCAATCAAGGGCTCGAAGCCGTCGACAAGACAGCCGTCGCCACAGGATGAGGAGCAGCGACATTAACCCTGTAGTATCGGGCAAACGTACATGATGAGGACCATGTAGCCGTGGAGCAAATGTCCTGAAGTGGAACCCCCTTCAAGGCAGCCCATGATGTAGCCATACTCCTGGTAGAGTGGCACTTAACGGCCAAGGGCACAGGGAGCCCCTGTGCCCTATAGGCATTCAAGACCACATCCACAACCCAGTGGGAGAGTCTGTTTCGACAGGGCAGCCCCCTTCCTGCAGCCCCCGTAACAGACAAAGAGGTTATCTGTCTTACGCAAGCTGGTTGTCGCTTCAACATATGCCCTAAGCGCCCGCACCGGGCACAACAGGTCTGACACTCTTTCTGCACCCCCTGGAGAGCCTGGGGGATTGAAAGCAGCCAACTCGATTGATTGGTTTACATGATGGGGAGACAATTGTTTGGGGAAGGAAGGATGGGTTCGGCCAGAGCACTACTCCTGACCCATCTGCGTGCCAGCGCAAACACGCCTGGCTCACTGACAAGGCATGGAGTTCACCGACCCGTTTTGCAGTCGCAATGGCAAGGAGAAATGCCGTCTTCATGGACAGCCGCGTCAGGTCTGCCTGACTTAGTGGCTCAAATGGGGGTAGACATAAGGACCTCAGAGCTACTTGCAGGTCCCATGATGGTGCCCTCAGGGATCGCGGCGGTTGAAGCCTCTGGGCCCCCTTCAGAAACTGCCTGATTAGGTAGTGGGACCCTACCGTCTGGTTATCCACCCTTGCGTGTGTGGCCGAGATCGCGGCCATATAAACGCGCAGGGTAGACGCAGCTCTTCTGTTGTCCAACACAGACTGCAGAAAGTGTAGTATCACTACCACTGAGCAAGTCTCCGGGACTTCGCCCCGCGCCATGCACCACTGGGAAAACAACTTCCACCTGTTTGCATAGAGCAGACCTAGTGGAGGGTGCCCTTGAACTAAAAATGGTACGGACCACTGACTGGTCGCAAGACGTCAGCAGCGGGTCCTGTCTCTCGTGTGCCATATGCGTCCGCCTACCTGAGACAGAAGGTCCTGTCTCTCTGGGAGGCACCAAGGCTCTCCGTTGAGGAGTTTCAATAATGGTGGGAACCATGGCCTTCCTGGCCAATGTGGAGCCACCAGAAGTAGGCTGTGACAGCCACGCTGGACCCTGTCCAGCGCTGCCAGTAAAAGGGGAATTGGGGGAAATGCATGAAGCAGGCTGTCTGGCCAAGCATGAGCCAGAGCGTCCTGCCCTAGGGGACTGGTCCTCTCCGTCAAGGAGAACCAAAGGGGACAGTGGGTGGTCTCTTCGGAAGCAAAGAGATCCGCCACTGCCCTGCCATACCTGTCCCAAATCATCCCCACCACCTCCGGATGGAGTCTCCACTCTCCGGGGGGTGGCCCTTGGCGAGAGAGAAGGTCTGCCGCTGTGTTCCGGACACCTGGAACATGGACAGCCCTCAGGCTTAGAAAATGGGGGAACGCCCATGGAAGGAGCCTTTGCGTGACCCGCAGGCTCTGCCTCGATTTGGTGCCCCCCTGATGGTTGACGTGGTAGATTGTGGAGGTGTTGTCTGTTCGGACAAGAACATGTCGGTCCCTCAGAACTGGAAGGAAGTGCCTGAGAGCTAAGAACACCGCAAGTTCCAGTTCCAGCACATTTATATGCTCCAGTCTCTGCTGGGCATCCCACTGGCCTCTGACAGTCCTGCACGGCCATACTGCACCCCAGCCGGAAAGGGAGGCGTCCGTCTCCACAACCTCCCGCCGGGAAGCTATCCTCCCTAAGGGCGACCCCGCAATCAGGTATGCCCTCTCTCTCCAGGGTCTGAGGGCCCAAAGGCACCGCCCAGACACCCTGACCATCTTGTGTCTCTGCCACTTGGGGTCCAAGTGGAGATCTGTTTTCATGGCAGATTATCAGCGCACCACAGGCGGGTGCGCTGATAATCTGCCATGAAAACTGGGTGACACTGTTTTGCTAGTCTGCCCTGTGGGTAATGTATTATGGAGTGTTAAACAGGGAAAATCAACACAAACTTCACGCCCCATTATGTCACCCTGTCTCTACCTGTACCCCATTACCACTGCTTTGTTCCCAGCAAAGTGCTCATTGTGTTGCGCCGTCACCCAGATCTGAAGGGGACGCAATTCCAGAAGGCCTAGTGGGACCACCATGGATGCTGAGGTCAGCATACTTATCAGTCAAAGGAAGAGGATGTATTCCAGCAACTTCCCCCGCCTGAAGCGCTGTAGCAGCTGCAAAATGGTAGCTACGCGCTTTGGAGAAAGGCAGGCTCGCATGGCCACCGAGTCGAGCACCAGCCCCAGATAGCTCACAACCCGACATGGTGTAAGGTTGCTCTTGGTAAAGTTGACCATAAGGCCAAGCCGGTCCACATGGCTGAGGAGCATGGCTGTGTCCCTGACCACCTGCTCCCGAGTTGGGGAAATGACCAACCAGTCGTCCAGGTATGGCAGTATCGCCATACCTGTGGCCTGTAATGGTGACAGGGCTGCTGCTACACACCGTGTAAATATACGCAGGGCCAGAGACAGCCCGAACGGAAGAACCCTGAACTGGTACACCTTGCCCAGAAAAGCAAAGCGGAGGAACCGCCTGTGACGTTGGGTAATAGGGACCTGAAAGTAAGCGTCTTTCAGGTCTATTGATACGAACCAGTCCCCCTGAGCGTTAGCCTGGAGGACGTCCGCAACATGCAGCATGTGGAAGGGAAGAACCTTGAGGAACTGATTCAGCCCTCTCAAGTCCAGAATGGGGCGAAACCCGCCATCCTTCTTCGGTACCAGTAAGTAGGTTGAGTAGAACCCATCGAGCTGTTCTTGTGGTTCTACTACTTCGATAGCACCCTTCCCAAGGAGGGTGGCTACTTCCTGTCTCAGGACCAGGGATCTGTCGGGATTGGTAACCACAGTAACCTTGATCCCGCTGAAAGTTGGGGGCCGCCGTAGGAATTGGAGTGTGTACCCGTTGGATAGCGTGGACACTATCCAAGGGTCTGTGGTCTGCTCTTGCCAGTAGCTCAGGTGCTGCTGAGAAAAGCGTCCGGCGACTGTCCCTTGGACTTTAGTACCTACCTGGGGGGTGCGGCGGCTGAGCGCCGAACCTCTTGGCGCCTGAAATGCCACCCGTGGCGCAGAGCTACGGTGCTGGTCAGCCCGTGCTGAGAAGTGCTGGCCCCTCGATTGTCCACCTGAACGTGGTTGAGAGCTATTATCACGGGGTACCGCAGAGGCCACCGGCCTAGAATGAAGCAGAGGTGCACGCCGTAAGCTAGCAAACTGCTGGCTAGCCTGGCCAACCTGTACACTTCGCTCCAGGGCCTGAAGAGCAGCTGGCCCAAACGTCTGGCCTGGGACCACTGGAAGAGAACGGAGGGTCTGTCGACACACCTCCGACAGGTGTGACTGCGCCAGCCAAACCTGGCGGCGCGCCAACGTAACAGTTGACATTAACCTGCCTAGCTCCCTAGTCATGTATGCAAAAGTTTGCAGTGAAGCATCACTGAGGGTCTGTGCTGAAGGATCAGCACCTGACCCCCGTATAGTCTGAGACAGCGCCAGAACGATGTGAGAAAGCGAATTCCCAAGACGTCCCACACGGGCAGCAATGTTGTAACTCCTGGTAAGGAGGTCATCTGTAATCCGGCACTGGGGCCGAGGGCAGCGTGCATCGGTTCTCAGAGCCTCGTCCAGGGAGACAACCAGGGACGCTATAGCAGGCTCAATCGGAGCTAACCGGTCCAAGCCATAAGAATCAGCATTGGCCATAGTTGCCAGACCTCTGCTATCACTAGTGTGCTGGGAGAGAGCCCTTGAATCTGGCCAGCATCTATGAAGCTCTGCGATAAACGGCTCAGAGGGGGGCAAAGAGAAAACGGAAGGTTGAGCGGCCTGTGGAAAAAAGGCGTTCACAGGTGCAGATGAAACAGGAGCTTCATCCAACCCCCAGCCTTGCCAGGGCCATTCGCACGGCTGGTCTAACAGTGTCGCGGCCGGACACTGACCCTCTAGCCGAGCAGCCCAGAGACCCTTGAGAGAACGCCTGAGAGGCAAGGGACGCTTGCTCTTCCTCCTCTGCAAAGAGGCTACAGGACGCAGCTGTAGACAGCATGTCATCCTCTGTATAAGTGGGTTGCGCAGCCGCAGGGGCCGCGGCTGGTACACCCTGAGCAGGTTGGAGGTTCTGTAGGAGGGCTTTAATCTGACCAAGACCCGAAGGGGGCAACCATGGTCTGCCCTCCACCTCAGCCAACCTAGCTAGCCTCAGTACATGAGGCATGAAACTACAGTTCATGCACGGGTTATCTGACACTGCTTCCCTGAGGTGTTCAACCCCGAGACACGCAGGGCGCTGGTCATGGCCATCCTCCGCCCGCAGGGAGGCCATGCAGGCGACACAACTATGGGCGCTTAGCATGTCGGCAAATTAATTGCAAGCAAATTAATCAGTAGGCTAGGCAATCGAGCTTTAGGCGAGAGCACCCGAGCAACGACGCGACACCCCGACAATAACAGTGACGGCAAGCTACAGGCGAGAGCACCCGAGCGACGTGACACCCCGACAATAACAGTGACGGCAAGCCTTGGAAACCCAAGCAGCCCACTGGAGAGAAAATTAACACAGGCTAGGCAATCGGGTTTTAGGCGAGAGCACCCAAGCAACGACGCGACAGCCCGACAATAACAGTGACGGCGAGCTACAGGCGAGAGCGCCAGAGCGACGCGACACTCCGACAATAACAGTGACGGCGAGCCTTGGAAACCCAAGCAGCCCACTGGAGAGAAAATTAACACAGGCTAGGCAATCGAGTTTTAGGCGAGAGCACCCAAGCAACGACGCGACAGCCCGACAATAACAGTGACGGTGAGCTACAGGCGAGAGCACCCGAGCGACGCGACACTCCGACAATAACAGTGACGGCGAGCCTTGGAAACCCAAGCAGCCCACTGGAGAGCAAATTAACACAGGCTAGGCAATCGAGCTTTAGGCGAGAGCACCCGAGCAACGACACGACGCGACACCCCGGCAACAACACAGTGACGGCGAGCCTTGGTAATCCAAGCAGCCCACTGGAGAGCAATCAGTGCAGGCTAGACAACCAAGCTACAGGCGAGAGCACCCGAGCAATAATGCGCCCGACAATAGAGTGACGGCGCCAGGAAAATACAGTGACGGCTTTTGGAAACCCAAGCCACTCACTGGCGATTAATCAAAGAGCGCAACTGGCTAAATAAATACAGTGACGGCGGCTTGGACCCCAAGCCGCGCACTGGCGCATACAAATTAGCAACCGGGCTTAGGCGAACGCACCCGAGAAACGGTGCGAGACCGAAAGAATAACACAGTGACTGAAAACTAGCCGCCAATTAATGCTCTAAGCAAATTAAAGCAAAGGGTAGAAAGGTGAAATCAGCTGCCGCGCTAGCCGACGGATAGTCGACTACGCGTAGCCTACACACTTTACTCACCCCTGCCGAAATCAAACAAATTGCAAGTCGCAGCCCTTGGTGGACGAAGTCAAATCGAGGCACCAACCCTTGGGTTACAAGGATACTTGCGACAAGCTAATATGGTATCTCTTACAACAAACAATGTTTGTGTGTCCTGCTAGTACGCTACCGCGAGAAAATAGAAGGAACAGAACCTCGGGTGACTCCGGAATATATAGACTTTCTAGGGTCACCCAGGTGTCACAGGTGACTTTTTTGGTATAATTACTCGACCTGCGCATGCGCGAGATGGAACATCCAGTGCTAAAGCACCGCCTCTGGCGGTCAATAGGAATGAAATAGAACGAAGCGGTATGAAACTGAAACTGTGATTCTGAAGAAATTTTAAATGACATCGAAATTCTGTTTAGATATTATTGAAGAAAAAAGTGTGTAGATTTGTTATTGATTGATTTGTAATTGATTTAGTTATGTTAGTTCTACAGTTGAAGTACGACTGATGATTTGAATCATCGACTTTCAGGGTTTTTTTCAGGTTTATTTTTTTCTCACGTCGCGCCCCCCCTGAAGAACTCTGGCGCCCCCCACAGTTTGAAAACCACTGGTTTAGACCACGATATGATCCTACCATGAGTGGGAGTTTGGTCACAGGAGAACACAGAGAGATGATGCGATGCAAAGGAAATGTATGTTTTCACCCGGCCAGTGTTACAGTTATTAGTAGAATCAAAGCATCAAATTAGTTCAAGACTCAGATTGTCTTGTCATTGACTCTCCATTAAAACAGGGGGGGGGGGGGGAGAACAAAGTGAAAGTGAAAGTGAAACCCGTAATGGTGTGCATGAGCTATGACAAGGCACTCACTATGATGTAGACACTCTTGCCGGTACCGGTGGGCCCAACGAAGATGGTGGGCTTTTGGTGCGTGACGAGCATCTCCATCAGCGCCGTGTAGCGCACCGTGTTCTCCGTGGGCACGATGATCTCGTTGAACTGTATGTCCTTGCATATAGCGGGTGTTGCCTTCAACTCATCCGTCCACAGTTCCCACCTGCCGGGGCCCTTTGAGCGACAAGGACATAGGACTGGGTGAGACACGGCCCTCTACTGTAGTCTGTGATTTGATTTGGCGAGGGTCCTCCCAAAAATATATTCCAGTCCTACACCTGTCCTTCCGTCTTGTTCAAAACCTATTAAGGTCGCAATAGTAATTCTCATTCTCAGCCTCAATTGTATAAGTGGCATCGGATGATAGCTTCTGATAAATCTTCTGCTTAATGTTAACATATGATGCAAATCGACCCTGTATGTGACAAAGATCTAAACATCAATAAGACTAAATGACGTCTCACCTTTTGAAAGAATCAGAATACTTTAAAATTGCCACAAAGCAGAGCATTGCAACTGTACAACGGTTCAGTAGTCTCTAATATATCCAATATCGTCATTATCTATACCATTTTTTTTTCGTTTTGAACTGTGCTAAATGTTACAAATACTGTGATCAGTGGCTGCCACCGACCTCCTTGACGAAGCGGTACTGGTAGAGCGTGCCCTCCGAGGGCAGCGGGACGGTCAACTGCTTGGCCGGAGGCTCCACTGAGGCCAGGATGCCGTGGAGCACACGGGTGTCTTCGCTCAGAGGGCCGACCAGCACCTCTCGCACCACGCCGTCGAACCGGACCCGGCCCAGATCGTCACAGCTGGCCCCCACCGACCACACCAGGCAGAACACAAAGATGCCCTTGCAAATGACGAAGAAGCAGTGGGTTTAGTGTTTTCTTGTGGTTTTAGAGGGGGAATAAGACCCATTGTCTTAAAACTTGGAAGTATGCCCACAGGCGGGTGCGCTGATAATCTGCCATGAAAACTGGGTGACACTGTTTTGCTAGTCTGCCCTGTGGGTAATGTATTATGGAGTGTTAAACAGGGAAAATCAACACAAACTTCACGCCCCATTATGTCACCCTGTCTCTACCTGTACCCCATTACCACTGCTTTGTTCCCAGCAAAGTGCTCATTGTGTTGCGCCGTGACCCACTCCGAATCTTTAACGGCCCACAGAAGACTTTATGACAGTAACCTCCCAGCGATGCATCTATACAACCCACAAAATCAAATGAGACAGCTTTCCGAGCCATTGGGGGGGATTATTAGCGATGTTAAGTGTACATAAATGGGCATGTATGATGAGTGTACATCAGAGTGAATC
Source organism: Gadus chalcogrammus (assembly GCF_026213295.1). Lineage (NCBI taxonomy): Eukaryota > Metazoa > Chordata > Actinopteri > Gadiformes > Gadidae > Gadus > Gadus chalcogrammus. The sequence continues at coordinate 18,063,616 of NC_079431.1, forward strand.
GTGAAACCTGAATGAGTGGAATTAAGGGTGGAAATGAGGCTTGGCAGTCCCACCGTCACCCCTGCTGTGCCAAAGCTGATTAATTGGAGACACTGATAATGACTAGCTGGGGGAACCAGGGGGGTAGGGATGCGAGGCATTCATCAGTGATATGTGCCACAGGGATAATAGCTGCCCCTCTGCACAGATATGAGAAGAGCAAAGAGGAAAATCAACGGAAACTCACGCAGAGTACTACATAGTGCTCATCAGCCAAAAGTACACAGTGCTATTTGAGGCTTTGTCTCTGCAGGGCGGGGTCATCCCCCTTGGGGGGGGGGTAAGCAGAATGCATTCTTTTGGTTTTCTTTAAAAGGTCAGTGAATAACTTGTTGCATGTGTGGGTCTGAGGGGGGCGGTACTGTGGGTATCATGGAGTTCAGAGATGGACAGTTAAAATTCTAATTATGGCGTGAAAATAGTTAGAATTAGGAAGTTAAACAGATAAATAATAACATCTGTCCATCCATCCATCTGCCTGTCTCAAAACGACGACATTATTTCTATGTACACTGTAACTATATAAAAACATTCAAGACATTTAACACCCACGTTAAGGTTTGAACTTAAACATGGTAATGAAAACCAAAAGGGCAGAGGTGTTGTCTTGCAAAGAGGACATCATCCCTTTTACCTCCAACCAGGAGCAAATATCTCTGTCGTTCATGCTTTTGATGCTGGCCTCGTCGTCAAACTCATCCATCATGCAGTCCATTAGGTTCATCAGGGACCTGACCAGGTTGGTGTCAGAGGTGGGGGACAGCTCCTGAACGGCGGCCAGGGAGGAGCCATGTTAGGAGCCGCTAAACAACCACATGTCCATGCGGACAGAGCCAGATACAGGACTTTTTAGTGAGAAGACAAAGTTCTAACTAAAAATAGTATGATAATAGAACAGGGGTGGGCAACGTTTTTAATGTCCTGTGTCAATCATAAAAAAGCATACCTTCTGTGCCGATATTTTATTTGATGCATATTTGTTTTATTTTAATACAGGCTACTAAATAAACTGCGGTGTAACTATTCTATGTTGTGACAAGGATTTTATTTCCTTCAGAATAGTGCCAGTATATTGTATGTATTGATTATGAATAAATCCACAATTTAAAAAATATATTTTCTACGGCCACTAATGTTGTGATGCATTGGGTCCGTAAAAACTGGATTTTCTTTTCTTGCTGATTGGAGCTAAGCAATGCCAACACTAGGTTGAGCTCCAACGCTCCATAGAGAATGAATGGCACTGCCACATGTGGTTCAGTTTGAGCAGAAAGATGCACAAGGTTACTTGATCCCAAGTTTATTTGTTTAATGTCCTGGTTTATGACCACTCATATGGTTTATGAACGTAAATTAACTCAAGTAGATTTATGGATTGAACAGAAATACATAATGTTTATAATTAATATGAAAATATCTAAAATGATCCAAAAATACAAATCGAAATATTTGCTGTGCATGCCACTGTAAATGACCCTGCATGACAGCCGTTACCAGCACTATGATTCTCTTTTCTTTATTTGACAATGATTTTCATATTAAGCAAGCAGGATTTACATCTACTACAACATTTTATAATTCATGCAAAAAGGTAAATAATATTCTGAATATTCATTTTTTTTCCATACACATTCAACACAAAAAAGTACACTTTTTTTTACATTAGAGTAGAAAAAGTAAACCAGCTGTGAAGTTATATTCTCAACATTTATATTCCCTCTAATTATTAGAATATATAACAGAGAGAGACACAAACACACCCATCAACACACACACAGCGTAACCAAGTGTGTGTTACCTTGGTGGCCTTGCGTACGAGCTGCAGGCATGCGGGCAGCACACGGTGAAACAGGCCAGTGATGAGGTCCTGGTGCATATCACTGACGGTGGAGGCCAGCGTGGCGAGCCAGGACACCAGCAGAGGCTGCCAGCCCAGCATGTGGGGCTCCATGTAGATCATTCCACAACGGGACACCTGTGATACAAGAGCACGTACACACATTTCAGCATGCCCCCATGTTCACATGCATGAGTAGCTTCAGTCGTAAGGGCAGTTATGTTTTCTTCATGGGATTGGTGCAGAGGCCGCCATGTACTGTATGTCATAAAAGACAGCTCCGGCGTGTTGAGGGGAGAGTGATCGCCTGGGTACATTTTCAATCTGGTGCCGGTGGCGGAAGCACTGAAACAGACCTCATCTGGCGCCTATCTAAGTACACGCCGGGGTAAGTGCTCACTTTTACTGCCTCAGCTATCGTGAACCGAGTACCGCATTTGACACTATAGAACCACAGCATATTTTCTTTATGTGTTCATCTGAAGTGTGTGTGTGAATTTCTACAGATATAAAAAAACCTGCTTTTGTCGAAAGACGAAAGGGATTCACTGTTACCAGTCGACAATGCAACGGTGGCAGTTGCATGTGTGTGTTGTTGTGTGGGTATGTTAATGAGTGTGTCTGCTATTTGTTATTTGTGGTTCTTTGTGTTGTTGTTTAGGCAAAGTGCTTCTGACATGCAGAACCTATACAATGAATGAGACTATTTAAACAGCATGTCTGAGTCAATTGGTGTGACAAAGGAAGTGCCAGGTGACAATGGAAAATAACACCTACAGTACTTAGTGATGGGTGGTGGCCTGATTTTTAAAGAAGCCTTGAAAATGAGGCTCCACGATTATGAACACCATGGAAGAAGAAAACTCAAAGATCCTCTGAATATAAAAATCAGGAAGACATATAAAGACCCCAGAATATGGGGTCTTTGTGTTTGTTCTTCTTCTATTGTAGTGTCTGAAGGAGTCTTGCGAAAGACACAAAAGACTGATAAGCAGCAGGGTTCTTGCATTGCAGGTAAGTGGCGTGCAGGTAAGGCAGTTAGGAGGAAACCAGTAGGAGGAAGTATGGAGGCATAGAAAGGATAACTTTTAAAAGAAGAGGAAGAAAGAAGGGAGAACAGTGCACAATAAATGATACAAACACATGAGAGCAGTGTGTATGTGTGTGTGTGTGTGTGTGTGTGTGTGTGTGTGTGTGTGTGTGTGTGTGTGTGTGTGTGTGTGTGTGTGTGTGTATGTGTGTGTGTGTGTGTGTGTGTGTATGTGTGTGTGTTTGTGGTGTGTTCAATGGCACGACTGGTGTGTATGTGTGTGGTGTATGTGTTTGTGTGTGTGTGTGTGTGGTGGCTGCTCCACCTTGATCATGAGGATTTTTTGAAGCCCCGGTCTCTGAGAGGATGAAGGAACACAGATGCTACAGAAGAACCAAAATAGAGCCGCTGTTAGCCGTGATGTGAAGCAAAGCAGCGAGAGGCCTTCTAAGTACAGAGGCCTTCTAAGTACCGTGTTACCAACATCTTGCCTCACCATCACACACAACTTTTTCTGCAGAACTGCCCTCTCATGTTTTCAGTTCTTGAGTTGAACTCTTCTGAACATCTGCACAAACAGCTGTGTTTTTTAATACTGAGGAGATTAGAGAAATCGAACAATACTAACTAAAGCTGTTTTTGCGTGGAGACACCTGCGCCACATCTGGCCTTCGAAGATGGCACAAATATGTGCATGTCTCAAGAACATCTGGGTATGTGTATTATTGAGTTGTCTCAGAGCATGCCGTATCTTGTCGTTATTTGTAAAAAAAAAAAATCCTAAAGTTAAAGAGAAGCGTACAGCTATATTCCTGGACTTCGGCTGCGTTCATTAAAAACAACAACAAATCAGCAGACGGGAGGAGATGGTTAAAGAATGGAGAGAGAAAGGGAAAGGAAAGAATGGAAGAAGGCAATGCATGGGCCTGCATCCATCTATGCCAGCTTCCAATGTCCCAGCGTAATGCTATTATGAACCGAGATGATTCAGGATTTTCTGCACACTGACAATGTTATGACATTCCATGAGAGCAGACATCTCTGTGCATTAGTTGTCTCAGCATTTTATGCTAATGACCTTCCGATTTCTTTGCTTTTTTACATCCAGTGACATTTGCCGTCTTTGTTTGTGCCATTAATGCCATGGGTTACTTCAGTTTACATCATCATCAAGTAAGAAGCTGCCAACACAGAGTGGCCTGGTGTCTTCTGGTTGCTAGCTACCTTTGCATCTCAGATAAATTCCGGAAATGTTTCCATTCAGGGACTACACGCTGTTCAAATTATATTATGATCTGATTTTTTAACAGCTTTATTCAAAAAGCTAATTGTATGACTATAATAGTAGTTTCATCTTTTTTTTTTTCAATATAGATCTTCTCTTACATGTTTAGTATATCCTGAAGCTTATTTGATGTAAAATATTGTCAAATGTTAAATGTTGTAATTTAATCTAGTCACTTGATAAATCTATAGACATGTAGTTAATTTAGTGTGTGTGTGTGTGTGTGTGTGTGTGTGTGTGTGTGTGTGTGTGTGTGTGTGTGTGTGTGTGTGTGTGTGTGTGTGTGTGTGTGTGTGTGTGTGTGTGTGACCAACCGTGGCAGGGGAAGCCACCTCGAGGTCCATGGGCTCAAAGATGAGGCTCATCTGCGGGGACATCTGGATGATCTCGCCGCTCATAAGACACAGCTTCTTGTTGTCGTCCAGCACTGTGTTCATGTTCTCGATCCACACAGCGTCCACCGGCCCGTCAAAGATTAGCCACTTCCTGTCTGGGCTCTGGGGCCAGAAAGACACATTGTTGGTCCAACAAGTCACTTCAGACAGTTTGAACTTATTTTATTGGTCTCAAGCTCTGAGACCAATAAAGTTATCTATTATTTATAAATTAAATTCTTACATATTGATTTAATAATAGTGACCCTTTTCACTTCAAGTCGAAATACTAGAAATACTCAAATAATCAGACAGCAATGCTACAGCCAGTATGTTCTCCTTTCCATTACAGGGCAGAACATTTGATTTTGTTTTGATCCGTTTGTTATGACTGAATATTTCCCCAGTGGATTAACTGACTAAAACTGGTTTAACTGAGACTGAGGTAGATTCTACCCACCCTAAAAAGCAGAAAAGCTTTATGACCGGAGCCATGCTAAAACAAGGGTACATCTGGTGAGTTGCCTTTGAAAAGACGGAGACAGCTTAGAGCCTCATTTTTGCTGGTTTATAATTTGAAAACAATAAATAAAATAGCATACGTATACATTAGCTGATCAACTAACAGTGTAGGACTCTTAAGTTGATCAGCAAATGTCATTGTCAAAATGTAATATTGCGCTCTAGTGTTCTCATGTTCAAATAATGTTCTCAACACTCGGTATCAATGTAACATATTGTTGGACTGGGTAGCCCATTCTGCCGGCGATTTGAGTTCGTCCTGCATAGGGTTCTGGAGAAGAGCATTACATTTCTTTCTGGTTCCGATACGTGTTTACGGGAGCCAATCACCAAGCTGGCTTTTCCCCCTGGCGCGCTATTTTCTGGTTTAACACAATGACGACAGGGAAGCGACGGCAAGCAGCCAATAGCGTACAGAGTCATTTGAACTAGGCCCGTTGATCGTGCCTCTTGTGCTGAAGAAAATGACAGCAGCTTCCCCAGACCAACGTGCAATCTACGATTGATCTTGGTCTGGCAATAGCCAGACTAACATGTTGTACCTTTCAATATAAAAACCTATTTGAGACATCAAGAGTCAAGTCATTTTTTTATTTGGAGAATATATGTGAACTATTTGAAATTTCGATATCACTCTGCGATAAGCCATTGCACTGTGTCAAACTTGCTAAATTCCAATTTATAATTAGTTATACTGTTTTAAAGATAATGGGACACGCTTCAATATTCCAATATTCCAAACTCTGAACGCTATTTTAATTAAAGTGAAAATAACAGCTAATCTTTCCAGCAGGTTGGCCCTGGGTTCTTGAAACTGTATTAGTTGAGGGTACGGGAAGGTTTTATTCTCGATTAAAAGTTTGCGCGAAAAGCTCCAAAACACTTTAGACCGAAGCTGGGGTCTCAAAGCCCACTCAAAACTCTTCCCTTTCATGAATTAATTATTCTGTAAAAAAAAAGTTTGGCACAGCTTTTGGGGTGACTTGAGGATCCATGAGCGTAGTGCTATTCAAATGCAGCAGAGAGTGTTTAATACATGTCATAATGTCTCAGGGGAGGATCTGCACCGACACCGAGTGGCAGTTCCGGCGCAAGCTGAGGTTGCTTTTAAATTAATTTGTTGTAATTTTAACAAGCGGGCGCTGGTGGTGGCGGTGGCTGGGCCGCGGGCCATAAGGCGCACTGGTGAGAGGGGGTGTAATGTAATGATCTACAGAGAGAGAGCGCTGGCTCTGGGAACATCCAGCGTCTACAAGCTAATTAGGTTGTGTATGCAGATCTCGCCCCCATCGCCGTGTCTCTCCAGACCTCTGTAGACAAAAGTAATTGCTGCCATGAAGCTTTAAAGGAGTGTGTATGTCAGTTTGTGTCTGTGTGTGTGTGTGTGTGTGTGTGTGTGTGTGTGTGTGTGTGTGTGTGTGTGTGTGTGTGTGTGTGTGTGTGTGTGTGTGTGTGTGTGTGTGTGTGTGTGTGTGTGTGTGTGTGGTTGTCGTTGTGTTTGAACTCCACATCAATATGGATCCATTTTTAATAGTTGGGCTTTTTTTTGTGCACCAGTCCTCTATTTAGTTCCAGTAAGTTGTTGAGTACAGGCCTGGCCATCATTAAAGTGTACTCTTGAGTCAGTGCATGTATGCTGGTTTCTCACCATGGGAGGTATCACAGGAGTTTTGTGTGACATCAATATTATTATTACTACTGTTCAATACTAACGTGCGGGTTAAGAGCAACAACTTCAATCTGAGAGAAGATTGGTTCCACATCGGTTTACACATGTGGGGCGAGACAGAGCTATGAAATTACAGCTTACATTGGAGAGAACCGAAGTTTTAAAATCAATCTATGTTAATACGTGCCACTCAAGATGTCACTCGGCTGAAAAGGGGGCATTGTGCGCTACAATAACCATGCCATTTATTCATGTGTGTCAGCTGTCTTGATTTAAACCAAAGACAGATTTGAACCAAAGCCTCCACAATATGTTTCTATTCCCATACCTCCATTGTCATCTCCAGTTTAATAATACATACAATCACCGTATACGCTCAATGGCGTAGGGCTGACTGACTGAATTTAGATTAACTCAATCAACCTGGTTAGTCTATGGCTAGTGTGATTTAAAAAGGGATGCAATCTGATTTGTTTCATTTTAATGTTCTGCATTTTAATCGCACAAAAAAAAAAGTCCATAAAAAAAAAAAAAAAAAAACAGTACAAAAAAAATACAGATTTTTGTCACCTGTGACAAAAATCTGGGTAGCTCCCAGTGGTCCACTCAACTGTGAGACGGAATAGTGGGGGGGCTAGAGGGGGGCTAACAGTGGTCCACTCACCTGTGAGAAGGGATAGTCCGGGGGCTAGAGGAGGGCTACCGATGGTCCACTCACCTGTGAGACAGCGAAGGCTCTGTAGCTGACGGCGAGGATGCCGTCCGCCCACTCGTGGGAGACAGGGTCAAACTGTCCGTACAGCTGACCCATGGTGATGGACTTGGGGTTGATGACCTTGATCTGGACCGGGTTCTCCTCCATCAGACCCTAGTGGGCGTATAAATGCACAAATAATATTAATATACTGTTTAGACACACACACAGTAATTATGTACTACCAACACATGTATTCGTTTGCTCAACAGAAAAGGACAGCAGTTTGCATTGACAGCCGAAACAACTAAGAAACAAACAAACAAAAAAAACAACAACAATGGCTTCAGTGTCGGCGCAAGGATTCACTCATTTGACTCCTGTTTCCTGCGTCGAGGCTCATAAATCGACTGGCAGATCAATGTCGGCGTGGTGATAAAAGCCTCCCCTCACTGAGCGAGGAAAAGCCAAACCCGCAGCAAACAGCGAGCTGACACGCTGTCAGCTTGTGTTAAAAAGGTTGACAGGAGAAACCGCTCAAAACATTTTTAAAAAGAAGCGAAGAAGAAGAGAGAGGGAGGGCGGACATGACGGTCTGGCGAGGGGGACAGTGATGAATGTGGCGTTGTACCAGGTGCTGCATTCATCTATCTATTGTTGGCGTGTATGGAGGCTCTGTCGCAGCAACCCAGGTTCAACCAGAGAGAGGTACTGACAATGTGAAACACCTGCTGGTGAACAAACACTTAAACACTCATCAAAGGGATTGATGACCTGAAGCAGGCTGAATGCGCTGCAGGACGGACTCTGGGGTTCACCGTAACCCAACAACAAAGTACCTCAATGAGTCATGTTGACGCAGCATTACATTAACACATTTAGCAGGTGCTTTTATCAACAGCAACACACGAGTCAGGTTTAGAACTAGCATACCATTCAATAATGACTGGTGTTATTCTTCAATAGTTGTGTTTACATCGAGTTGACCTGGGAATTTTAAGGTGACAAAGTGACAAACCAGAAATGATAATAAGGCGCATTTCCATCAACTTGTTTGGAGCAAATAAACTACACTATGCAAAGTGTAGTTTTGTCAGAGGATAACTGCATAGGCTACATTACGCATGACAGTGTAAACCGGAAAACAAAACAATGGGCTAATCAAATCCATTGGAGTGCATTTCATTTCTTAATTTCTGGTGGATTTTGAAATCCAGTTTCTGTTTTCCATCTAAAAAGGCAGTGATGTGACCGAGGAATACTTTTTGGGCTGTTGTTGTTATTATGGGATCTAGAATTGCGCGCCCTGAACCTCTAGTTGTAATTAAATCCATAGGAATAATGTGGAAACCCTAGTCGATAATATAACAACTTTCTGAGCGCATAATATGTTAACATTCAGCCTATAATTTTACAACGAATAACATTTGTTCACCACAAATTAAGCAGCGCCAACATTTATAAATGTTTTAACCATTCTGCGAAAAAAAGGCAACAGGCTGAATATCATTTAGTGGGTCACTCAATGACATGAAGAAGCGTCATCAACACGCCCACTGAAGTGGTTTGAGAAATACAGACTTTCTACTCCTCATTCACATATAAGGTCATTTAAAATTTTCTATGGAGAAAGAACGACCTCAGGGGTAGTATTATTCAGGAGATTTTCAGTGAACAAATTTCAGGATATGTTGTTCACACATAAGGCCCATCAGGAGAATATCAGCACTTACATGTGTTTCTGAAAGCAGCTAGTGTATCAGCATTTTATTACATTAGGAAATTAGTCAATACATGGTAACAGCGGTAATTGTTCAATAATAATAATAATGGATTGAATTTATAGAGTGCTTTTCTAGACACTCAAAGACGCTTTACAGTGAAGCGGGGACCTCACTAACCACCACCAGTGTGTAGCACCCACTTTGGTGATGCACGGCAGCCAATCTGCGGCAGAACTTTAGGGGGATTAGAGGGCCAGATTGAATGAGCCTGGTTGGGCCAGGACACCGGGGAAACCCCTACTCTTTGCGGTAAGTGCCCTGGGATCTTTTATGACCTCAGTGAGTCAGGACCTCGGTTTTACGTCTCCTTCGAAGGACGGCGCCTCCCACAGCACAGTGTCCCCGTCACTGCGTGTGTGTTCTTACCTGCGTGTGTGTCGATGGCAGAGCCGTTATGTTTAAGGGCGAGTGTCGCTGCGGTATGTGTGCGGGCGTGTGTGTGTTCTTACCTGCTCGTGTGTCGATGGCGGAGCCGTTATGTTTAAAAACATAACGCCTTACCTGGGCAAGTGTCGCTGCGGTGTGTACGCGTGCACGTGTGTTCTTTCCTGCGGGTGTGTCGATGGCGGAGCTGTTATGTTTAAAAACATAACGTCTTACCTGGGCAAGTGTCGCTGCGGTGTGTACGCGTGCACGTGTGTTCTTTCCTGCGGGTGTGTCGATGGCGGAGCTGTTACGTTTAGAAACATAATGTCTTAGCTCGGCGAATGTGTCGCTGCTTTTGTCTTGACGTACTGTGTGTGTGTGTGTGTTTCAATGTATGTTCGTGCGCATGTGTTTGTGTGTGCGGTGTGTGTATGCGGTGTGTAGGTGCGTGCTTGCGGTGTATGTATGCCTTCGCATACATACACATACACCCACCATACACTGCTTGGCACATGCGCACATGAGTAACTTGAGTAACTGGTGCGACAGGCCTGATATTATAGTAGTTAGATATTCAGGAAGATGCCAGAGCGGAAACAACCTACATTTTTCTAACTTCGCTCAGTGTTTCACTATGGGAATCGCCTAGGCGTGACCTACTACTGGAAGCTCCAATTGCACCACGTCTGTCCTTGACAGACAGGTCGGACTGTGCCACAGGGTCCCGCCCCCTGCACTTATACAGTCGACCCGCCCTCCTCAAATCATTCTCGCTTTCTTCCCCTGAGAAAGCTACTCAAGCTCCCTCAGCTCATCTAGGTTAGCTCTAAACTGCTTAACAGTTCACAGACGGGTCGTCAAGGATTCCGTCGTCAAACGCAGTCGTAGGCTTTTAACCTGGTTCAGCTGAGTAATAACTTTGTAAGAAGCTATCTGTTACTACACCCGCCGGGCAGTGTCCGCATAAAGGCGAGCTGCTTCTCCGGTTACCCTGTAATTGTTTACAGGTGTCACTGGTTTACGGTGTAGCTTATCGGCTAACGCGTCAAGGCGAGCTTACCGCGGCACAGTACACATTAGGGCTGTCAAAATTGCTCAAAAATGACATTCGAATGTTCGTTTGGAAAAAAATCACGAATTCGAACTATTCGAATATCTGGTTGCCTATTTTACGCAGTTGCCGTCAATATGTCAATAATGCGACAAAACCATGGTTCAAATTAGTGGGATATATATATATCCTATATATAGGGCGGCGGCTTCCTGCTGGGCATTTCCTTACTTTAAAACGAGGGACATCGCGAACAGACGGAGGCTCATTCACAAAGCAGTTAGGCGCTTGTACCGCGGGAGTGTTTTTTCACATTCGAATATTATGAGGGACATCGCGAACAGACAGAGGCTCACTCACAAAGCAGATAGGCGCTTGTGTAACCGAGCGTTGGCACTTAGATATTTATATGACAAGAATGACACAAGCGTGGAAGGGAAAATAGTCTCGTTTACTTAGTACCTATCAGAAGTCACCCAGTCACAGCGTGAGAGCTGGAATACCTATATCCAAGTACGGAAACCCCGAGGGGATAAAATACATTCGCTCTTCACAATACTAGTCTGTTACACTTGTACCGCGGGAGTGTTTTTTCACATTCGAATATTATGAGGGACATCGCGAACAGACAGAGGCTCATTCACAAAGCAGATAGAGGCGCTTGTACCGCGGGAGTGTTTTTTCACATTCGAATATTAATTTTCACGTTCGAATTCGCGTTTTTGGATACATTTCGAACGAATATTCGAACTTCGAATATTCGTTGACAGCCCTAGTACACATTAGCTTGTTGGCTGAGCCAAAACACCCGGAGTATAACGAACGCATCACGGCGAGTAAACACTGCGTTATGCCTTCGCCCGCCACCCCCGCCAAAGGGTCGGAGACGAAGGCTAGGGAGGCTGTATCCCGCCTGTGCCCCGCGTCATGTGGAGCCTCCATATCAGGCCGGGACTCCCACCCCATGTGCATAGCGTGCATGGGCATTAAACACGCTCAAACTTCGCTAGCGGACCCACATTCATGCGCTCACTGCGCATCGATGCCGGAGAAAATTCTGGAAAGGAGGCTAAGGGTGACGGCGGCTACCAACCAGGATCCCTGCCTGGCGGGTGCCCCCGCTATAGCCTCAACGAGCACTCATCAGTCCCACGTGACAACGAGCTGGGCGGACATGATGGAGGCGGCATCCCCGCTCGTGCGCCCGCTATTCGATGATTTAATCCTCAAGCGGAACCGGGCGCTGAGGACGCAGAGGGCGACGGCGACGCCAAGTTTGACCTCCTCGACATGGACGGAATTGAGGAGGAGGAGGACGACTCCACTTTTCCGGTCCAACTGTCCAGACCCCCTAGCACCTCTGACGCTGTACAACCAGTAAATGGTAACCTGTACGAGGTGTGCAAACGGGCCGCTGCAAAACTAGGCATTCAATGGCCTGCAGCCCCAGATGCTGAAGGGGCAGAGAGAGACCTGTACGACGGCAAGAGGCTCCCACCAGCCCAGCCGCCTTCTAAGCAGCTCTTACCAGCAGTTCCCATCTGCATGAAGGAAATGAGCCGCTACTGGTCCAGCCCATTTGAGAGCAAGCTTCCAACCAAGAGCTGCTCAAAGCTGGAGATCCACGGGATGGGTGAGCTGGGGCTGGCCGAACCCCCAGCTGTGGAGCCTTCAGTGGCTTACTACCTCCACCCAAACCGTCGCTCTCTCTCCATCTCTTCAGGCATCTCCCTGCCTGGTAAGATGGACCGCCTCACCGCTTCCACTTACCAGAGGATGTATAAATATGCAGTGCAGTCGGTATGCTCGCTTAATGCCATGACACTACTGTCTGCATATCAGGCTGAAATCCTAGAGGAAATGGGTCGCCAGCTAGACTCTGGGTCACCCAACCCTGCCCTCTGGGATGAAATTTGCATCGTCAATGACCTGGTCCTACGCTCCTCACGCGGCGCAGTTCAGGGCTGTGGCCAAGTCAGTGTGGCTTGCGTCCCGAGGGTGACAACGTTGGGGCGCGATCACATGGGCCCGCTCGCTACGCGAATGGAACAGTGGCGCGCATGCGCAGTTCACCCGTGGATCCTGTCTACGGTTTCCCAGGGTTACAGACTGCAGTTTGCTATGAAACCACCCAGATTCAACGGCGTGTTGGTTTCTATGGCCAGGTGGGATTCAGCACGAATCCTAGAGGACGAAATATCGTCCCTGCGAAAACAAGCGATCAGGGCTGTCCCGAACGAGCAAGCCCAACAGGGAGCTCGTCCCTTCGCCCCATATTAGATCTCCGTGTGTTAAACAGACACCTGCGCAAATACACGTTCAGGATTTTAACACACAAAGTGCTCTGTCGTTCAATCCGTCCAGGGGATTGGTTTGGAACGATCGATCTGTCAGACGCATATATCTTCACATTGCCATCTATCCCGCGCACTGGAAATTTCTCCGGTTCTCTTTTCAGAACAGGGCTTACGAATACCAAGTGGTCCCGTTCGGGCTATCGTTGGCCCCGAGAGTGTTCAGCAGGTGTGTGGAGGCAGCACTTTCACCGCTAAGAAACAGCGGCATCAGAATATTCTCTTATCTGGACGATTATCTGATATGTTCCAGTTCACGCGAACAGGCACTCAGAGATTCTACTACGGTGGTAAATCATCTGAGGACTCTGGGATTCAGCATAAATTGGGAAAAGAGCAGTGTGGACCCCGTACAATGTGCGGAATATTTGGGTCTCCACATAGACTCTCTCTCATCGCGTCACACTATCAGAGAGGAGACTAACGTCTCTCACGCAGTGTCTCTCCCTCTTCAGGCGGGGAGAGACCGTATCGTTCAGGTTATGCCTACGCCTACTTGGCCTTATGGCTTCGGTGATATCAGTAGTGCATTTGGGTCTTCTGATGATGAGAGATTTTCAGCGCTGGGTCGCAGCACTACGTCTGTGCTCCCGTCGCCACCTGAATCGCAAGGTGAAAGTAACACCAGCGTGTGTTACCGCTCTCCGCCCGTGGTCGGTGCGCACGGTTCTGACAGCGGGCATCCCGCTGGAGGCGGTGTCGTCCAGGGTAACCATGACAACGGACGCGTCCTTGTCAGGGTGGGGTGCGACAATGATGGGCAGAGCAGAAAACGGCACCTGGAGTCGCGATCTAGCTCAGGCTCACATAAACCTCCTAGAAATTTGAGCAGTGTTCCTTGCTCTAAAACACTTCCTGCAATTTATCCAGGGCCGCCATGTCTTGGTGAAGACAGACAATTCCAATGTAGTGGCATACGTCAACCAGCAGGGCGGCACTCGCTCACTGAAACTACACGAGTTAGCTCGAGAAATTATCTTGTGGAGCAGCACCAGACTCCTGTCCCTTCGGGCGACACATGTACCGGGTGACCTGAACAGAGGAGCAGATCTTATGTCCAGAGGAAACCCCCTGTAAGGGGAATGGACTCTTCATCCACAGGTTGTGGGACAAATATGGCGGAGATACGGCTTGGCAGCCGTAGATCTCTTCGCCTCGCTGGAAAACACTCAGTGCCCGTTGTTTTTCTCCCTGTCAAACGTAAGGGCTCCCCTAGGGGTAGATGCGCTTGCCCATCCGTGGCCAAACGTGTTACTATATGCCTTCCCCCCTCTCAGCCTGATCTCCCCCACCCTAGCCAGGGTGAGAGAACAGAGTCTGTCGCTAATCCTGATAGCGCCGCGGTGGCCATCCAAACATTGGGTGGCGGAAATAGTGCAACTCCTGGCGGACGACCCATGGCCCCTTCCCCTGCGCAGGGATCTCCTCTCCCAAGCGGGCGGGGAGATTTACCATCCGCACCCAGACCGCGTAGCGCTCTGGGCTTGACCCGTGAGGGGTGGAACTTGAATGCGGCAGGCCTGCCTGCACAGGTCGTTGACACCATTCAGATTGCAAGGGCCCTTTCCACTCGCCAGCTCTACAGTGGCAAGTGGCGGGTTTTTGAGGACTGGTGCGACTCGAGGCACGCCATTCCATATCAGTGTTCCGTGGTGGACCTACTTTGTTTCCTAAAGGGATTATTGGAAAAGGGTAAGGCCTTTTCCACGATTAAAGTGTACTTGGTGGCCATCTTAGCTTGTCATGTTGGCTTTGGGGATAAGCCTGCAGGGCAGCATCCCTTGGTTTGTCGCTTCATGAAGGGGGCGTGTCGCAAGCTCCCAGTTTCCAGGCCCCTGGTCCCTTTGTGGGATTTATCGGTGGTGCTGGATGCCCTGTCTCATCACCCTTTTGAGCCGTTGGAGGCTGTGGGGAGGAAGTTTGTGTCGCTGTAGGTGGTGTTGCTCTTAGCTTTAACCACAGCTAAGCGTGTGAGTGATTTACAGGCATTGTCTATCCATCCTTCCTGCTTGCAGTTTGCTCAGGGGATCTCCAAGGTCTGTCTGCGGCCCAATCCGGCTTTTGTGCCTAAGGTGGTTGAGTCGACCTATAGGTGTCTCACGGTGGAACTGTCGGCGTTTCACCCTCCTCCGTTCTCCTCTGCGGAGGAGCAGAGACTCAATACATTATGCCCGGTACGGGCCCTACATGTATATGTGAGTCGGTCAGCTGCTTTTCGGAGAGGGGATCAGCTGTTCGTGTCTTGGCTAACTCCCCATAGAGGCAAGCCTTTGTCCCGCCAGAGGCTATCCCACTGGATTGTGGAGGCTATATCTCTTGCTTATGAAAGTAGGGGCTTGCAGCCCCCCCATGGCTTGAGGGCCCACTCCACAAGGGGTATGGCTACTTCATGGGCCTTATTCAGGGGAGTGTCGGTGCGTGACATTTGTGCTGCGGCGAGCTGGGCTACGCCTCACACCTTTGTTAGGTTTTATAGGCTGGATGTCTCAGGGCCTTCTGTTTCTCAAGCCGTGCTGGAGACGATCTCACCAGACTCAAAGTGATGTTTGCTGCCTGGCTGAATTTGCATAGCTTCGGGTAGGGATAGGAATTGATAAGAATTTCACGATTCCGATTCCGATTCTGCTTATCGATCCGATTCCTTATCGATTCTCTTATCGATTCTCATTGGGTCAGAAAATAAGTATAAATGTGTTTGTTTGTATTAAATCTCTTTAACATTTTCAAATCAATTGGTCTAGACGAAAGAATATATGTTTGGCTTTTTAAGCCCAAATGCCATCATTATGTGCCATAAAACTAAAAACACAGACTGAAAACAGCCAAGTAAGAGCTTGTGCCTTTTGGAATGCTAACAGTGCTCATTTGCATTCAACTTGTAACAAAATTCAACTGACATAAACAAAATGAAGCATTCATTAGACAGAGATTTATTAGATGGCCCTACCTAATAAACACACAAGACCGGAAACCATAGCAATGCCGGTAAACAAACCCCGAGAAGCCCAATCCCTATGAGAGTTCCCCACGCTACGGCCATCCGGAGGGGACAGAGCTGTTGGCCGTGATATTATATATACAATTATAATATATTATATACTATTATAGAGCTCTGGGAGTCGCAAACTGCAACAATCACTTTCTCCTCCATGCCGCAGTTCACCCCGGACTGCACTGCACTGAGTTTGACGGCTGAACGCTGATTGGCTGTTACGTTACACATGTCACTCAGTTATCACTCTGTTGAACGCTGATTGGCTGTCATCACGACAAAAACTTGTCGCCGGTTTTCTCCCGTGAAAATTCGCCCTTATATGCGTCTCTACGTTCACTTTGTATGGGATCTTGTCGCCCCGTCGCGTTTGGTGTGAACGCACAATGCGATTCTTCCTCGGCGGCGACATGTTTGCTGCGTTCTGAACTAAATCAAAGCAGCGTGTGTGTGACGTCACAACGCATTTGCCGCGACCGGAACCGATAAGCGGAATCGTTAAGCAGGCTTGCTAATGATTCCAAGGAATCGGTTGACTCGGAACCGGTTCTGAACAAGAACCAGTTCTCGATTCCCATCCCTAGCTTCGGGAGACATATGCAATACGAGAGTGGTCTATATCTCCCATAGTGAAACACAGAGCGAAGTTAGAAAAATAACTATGGGTTACTTAACGTAATCCCTGGTTCTTGATAACAGCGTGAGGTGTTTCACCAACACATCCCTCCTTGCATTTACACAGAATGAAACAGGTACAGAATGATTTGAGGAGGGCGGGTCGACTGTATGAGTGCAGGGGGCGGGACCCTGTGGCACAGTCCGACCTGTCTGTCAAGGACAGACTTGGTGCAATTGGAGCTTCCAGTAGTAGGTCACGCCTAGGCGATTCCCATAGTGAAACACCTCACTCTGTTATCAAAGAACCAGGGATTACGTTAAGTAACCCAAAGTTACTTAAGTAACCCCATTTAGGGCATTCGCTTTTTTGTGAGTGTTTAAACTTTCTTCGAGATTATGCAGTTTCCATCAACCTTTCTATTGTAATGCTTCAAAATCTTTAGAAAAACCTGTCGATGGAAACACCCACGGCTACAGTATACCCCTTCCGAGAGCATCTCACACAAACAGACTTGTGCACTGTTGGCGACAGAGTTGATTCAGCTCTCATGTTGAATTAGAACGAGTACAAGTTGAACACACTTAAAGTTATGACTCACTGTAATGAAAATTGCTTCATCCCTTCTGGCCATGTATCCCCCCGGGGGTTGGATTTGTGGGTGTTTGGCCCCTCACCTTCTCAGCGATGTCGTGCAGGGCGGCTGCGAGCACGCGGTAGGCGCAGGTCTTCCCGCCAAACGGCTCGCCCACCAGCATGAAGCCGTGCCTAACGATCATCATCTCGAAGATCTGCAGGATCTTCTCTGCAAAGAACTCCGTCACCTGGAGGTTCATGCGCTTGCTGTTCTCCCTGATGGCGTCCATCAACACCCCATAGTCAGCCTTGGGCAGCTTGACCCCTGGGAAGAGGTCAGAGGTGATGCCCTGGGATAGGTGCAGGGGAGAGAGAGAGAGAGACAGTATGAACCAATGGATAAACTTGCACACAAACAAACTTTCATGTAAATGGAGCATGCACAATTCAAATTCACAAATCACAAACTTCACAAAGAGTGACACTCACACATACAGGCAAGCAGACACAGACAAAGAAACACACACACACACACACACACTTTGATTTGATTTGCCCTTATGCGTCACTTCAACTTATTTTGTCTATTATAACTATATCCATGTCTGGTTATAAGTCTGCCATTAGTTGATCTGATGGCTCTAGAGGGAAGAGCTCATCCTCTCTCCAGATGAGGGAGGATGACTGACGACCCATCTCACCGCAAACAACGGCAGATCATGAGCGAGGAACTTGGGTAGGTTGACGTCGATGATCGACCTCAGCAGCAGAATATCCTCGTTCTCCTCAGGAAAACTCAGCTGGGATAACATAAACACAGAGAGGAAGGGGAGGGAGGATGGGAGGGAGGGAGGGAGAGAGAGAGAGAGAGGGAGAACAAGAGAACAAAAGTGAGAAAGAGAAAATGTAACACACAAAGAGAAATTGTCAAGACAGTGAAAAACGAGCGAGAGGGGAATAATGAAAGCCTTTGGCAGGCAGATGAATGAAGAGGCCTTGTGGGGAGGGAATCATCATTCTAAAGTCTTCTTTGTGGCCCCCTGTGCCACTGATAGGCTCTCCCCTTCAGTACGACAGAAGACCTAAACACCGTTCGCAGCCTAAGCCGGGGGGGTTAAACGCACGCATTTCCTTTCTAAAAGTAATTTTGAAAGAGACGACGGGGATGAGGGTCCCAGCAGAGGGGGACTTCAGGAATTGATGTATAAATGACACGAACGCCTCACAAGACTCTAGGAAACAGCACACCCATGTGGGGAAGCCTATCCCCTTTTTATACAAGACATGCGGCTTTTACTGCGACAACTCCATCTTTGAGAGCCAATCTGATGCCTCTTTTCCCGCCCTCGCACACTCCAGCGCACACCATTTTGTTAGTGAGGGTTAGGGAAATAGAATGGCTTTGAAGATTTGTTGTGTTTTCGAGGAGTGACAAAGACACTGAGGTTAGCACCGTAGCTAGGTTCAAGATGCATTCCTTAAATGGAAGTATAAGTCTCACTCCTAAATGGAAGTTGTATCGTTGTATCGATTGAGCAGGGTAAAGTAAGCTTTTAGAGCAGATGGAAACAGTTCTCTTCCTTATCACTGTTATTAAAGTCTGCTGAGATACAAAGTTCACCACTATGGTTATTGAGGTGTTTGGTTCAGTGCAAAAATAATGGTTGTCATTAGATGATGAAGCTATTCTAGGTTAATTAAAGTTTGCTGAAGGGATTGATTTTGTAATTTGTTTGAATCAAATACATGAGAGCAGTTTGCAACACAAAAATGCATTGTTTCCCTCCAATCCATAAATTGACAGGCATACCCTGAGCAACAGCTAAAAGCTAACCAACAGACTAAAGCTGACCATCAGACTAAAACCTGACCAAATGATTAAAACAAAAACAGACTAACCCTGACCCCCAGACTAGACCTGACCCTCAGACTAATACCTGACCAAAAGGCTAAACCTGACCCATAGACAAAACCTGAACAACAGATTAGACCTGACCAACAGACTAAACCTGACCAACAGAATAAACCCAACCAGCACACTAAACCTGACCCTCAGACTAATACCTGACCAACAGCTTAAAACTAACCAACAGACCAAACCTGACCAACAGACTAAAACCCGACCAACAGACTGAAACAAACCAACAGACTAAACCTGACCAACACACACAAACCTGACCTCAAACTAATACCTGACCAACAGACTAAACCTGACCAACACACACAAACCTGACCTCAAACTAATACCTGACCAACAGACTAAACCTGACCAACAAACACATACCTGACCCTCAGACTAATACCTGACCAACCAACCAAACCTGAACAATTTACCAAACCTGAACAAACGACACAAACCTGACCAACAAACTCATCCTGACCCTCAGACTAAAACCCGACCCTAAGACACAGGGACGGCGGTGTCACACTAAATTTGTACCGGGGGCGAAATTTGTACCGGGCGCGTCATCCATACGTAATCCACTCCAAATCTGCCTGGCAACAGAT
This sequence comes from Gadus chalcogrammus, assembly GCF_026213295.1. NCBI lineage: Eukaryota > Metazoa > Chordata > Actinopteri > Gadiformes > Gadidae > Gadus > Gadus chalcogrammus. The sequence goes on from NC_079431.1 coordinate 18,083,313, forward strand.
GATCGCTTCGTCCGTTGCCTGGCAACGGACGATCGCGTCGAATGACGTGAACATTCGCGAACCTTCTATCTAGCGATCCGTTATCTGTATTGTGCTATTTCGTCCTTGACCTGCTTTAAACACTCAGTTTACTTGCTAAATTTGATTAAACAATTAAATACAATGCAAATATAAAGTAAAGTGTTATCTGTAATGATATCAACATCAGTTATTACACCGTCACACGGAGCATGCGCAGTTGGATTGGCGCGCTGCATGTTGATGTCTGTTCCAAGATACATCGTGTGTTTATTAAGGAACCCAACAAAACATTACATTATCTAGCGATCCGTTAACTGTATTATGTTATTTCGTCTTTGGCAACATGAGCGCGAATGTTTCTTGAAACCTTCCCGGCAACGGTCGATGCGATCATCTGTTGCAGGGCAGGTTTGTAATGGATTACGTAATGATGACGCGCCCGGTACAAATTTCGCCCCCGGTACAAATTTAGTGTGACAGCGGCGTCAGCGAGCGGTACCTTGAGGTTGCCTGCGGCCGTCAGGACGGACTTGACGGCCCGCATGCCGTAGTCGTAGTGGTGCTGGGAGGACAGCTGCTCGGAGCACAGCCGGTATGTCGCCACAATCTTCACTGACAGAGGGCGCGCCGTCACAAAACCGCACGAGTAGAGCACGATCTCGGCGATCATGGCATAGTCAGGCACCATCATGGCCACCGTCCTGAACAGGGCCTGAGAGAGGAGACGTTGAATGTCAGGACAACCACAAGCATCAGCCATGGTTTGTAAAGACAAAACGAAAATTATATTTACAACTAAATTTACAGCAATATTTACAACAATATTGACCAAATTAATTACAACGATATAATATGTGTGTGTTTGAGATTACAAATTATACTTTGTTAGTTTTATGACACACACATAACTACACTATTCAAATACTTCGGTATCAGTTACACCTGCCGTCCAGTGTGAGACAGAGACAGACTTTAAACTAACTGGTTCCAATAATAATAATAATAATAAATATAACCGCAAGCGGTGATTAACGGGGTCCTAGCAAAATTAAAAGTCAAGAAAACACTAATTGAAGATATATAAATATGACTTATAATTATGAAGAAAAGATGTTGATGAAGATGTTCCACTTAATGCAATACTGTGTCTCGGCTTTCAGTTGAGCAATGGCCGAATGTTATGTTCAACTGGTTCATAATGCTCTAATCGGGATTCGAACTCTCAACCTAAGGATAACCTGTACAAGGCATTATCCCATTGAGCCACTTATAAACCTGAACTACAGTCTCATTCACATGTCTAGTGATAAGCACACAACATCCAGAAAAATCGAAGCACACATTTCTCAAGTGAATTAAGGGCTTTCTTAAAAGAGTACAGATCTGAAAATTTGCACTGTTAATGGTATCCACCTAATGATAGCTGTGTGTTAGTTATACAATAACAAAATAGTCATATAGGCTAAATGGGTTGAGACTGTGGACGTTTGGCTTTTCTATGAAATTGTGGGAAAAGTAAACATTTTTAGAGCAGAAGTCCAGTGTGAAAAAGATGAATATGGTGAAAGAATTTTGAGTCCAGGTCAATCTGGTGAGGAGAAATAAACCTAATTCATGATTTTTTACAATAGCGCCACCTTTGGGTGCAGTACCACACATTTAAGTTTATGAGTAGTGGGGGTTATTGGTAATCATACCTGAAAAAATATGTAGGTGTGTGCATGCAGGTGTGTACGTGTGTGTCCAGATGCATGTGTGCATCTATAATGTGTGAGTGTGTGTGTGCACGAGCGTGTGCGTTTTACCTTGAGGTTGTCAGGCAGCTCGGAGCGTCCTGCGTAGCCGGGGTTCATGGTGATGAAGACGGCACAGGAGGGGTCTAGCCTCAGCTCTGTGCCCTCGAACATCAGCATTTCAGCCTTGGCCTTGATGCCTGGAGGACAACACCGCTTTTACCGCCTGCCGGCAGAACCTCCCGCTCAGTCACTGGCAGGGGGTTACTATATAGAACCACTCCCCATAAACTCACTAATGATTAAAACATAACATTGATTCCATTCATCACCTTATACTAGGAGTAAAGCACCCAGTTGGGACTCTGCCACTAATCGTAACCACTAAACACACATCCACCCCCCACACACACACACACACACACACACACACACACACACACACTGGCGTGCTACCTCTCTGTATGGTGAGGATCTGCTGTGCCACCACAGAGAGCACCTCCAGGTCGATGCGGTTGAACTCGTCAAAGCAGGCCCAGCCTCCACAGGACAGCAGGCCCTGAGTCAAACACGCTCAGAGTTCACAGAGAATACCCCCTTTAACTTTCCTTTATTTGTAATAGTCATAACCTATCATCCTCTCCTCAAAACAGCCACTTCTCACTCTTCAGTGAACCCTATTCACCTGGCGACCCACCTACTAAGCTCACGCAACGCAATGACCATGCAGACGCTTCAACGCAGTCGTGAACCGTTGTGGTTCTGCGTCAGGTTTTAGTAAGCGGACCAATCACAGCTCTTGCTGCTGTGTCGCCTCGACGGAAGGTTACAAGTTTTGGGAGGTGCCCGTCAGGCCCTTGTGGTGGACGCAAGGAGGGTCCGTAAGGATGTAAGGGGTCCGTAACCTCCTTACATTGTGTGAAAGTGGGACCATAAAATTGCCCTTTAGGCAAACAGTGTGCCTTTGTTTGGCGCATGGTTGCTGCTGTGAAGGACATGTTTTTTGTATTTATTTATTTCATTAACACAGTGAACGGCTTACTTGACCTCTGTGCTACCAAGGAGTTTACAATATCAAGGGTCAAGTCTAAATACAAGATCGTTTTCTGAAAAGCCCTTTAAGGTCCTCATGAATCATCTTGAGATAAGGTCAAGTGTTGCCATAGCCTGGGTAGCATCGCCCATTCTGCCGGCGATTTTGAGTTTGCCCTGCAGAAGGGTCGGGAGAAGAGCAATACATTTCTTTCTGCCTCCGACAGATTTTTGCGGGAGCCAATCACCAAGCTGGCTTTTCACTCTGGCACGCTATTAGCTGGTTTAACACAATGACGACAGGGAAGCGACGGCAAGCAGCCAATTGCGTACAGAGTCATTTGAACTAGGCCCATTGATCGCGCCTCTTGTGCTGAAAAAAATGACGGCAGCTTCCCAAGACCAACATGCAATCTACGATTGAGCTTGGTCTGGCAATAGCCAGGCTAGCGTTGCCATATTGAATAAGCACTACATTTTAAAAGGTCTTAACAACACCAGCTAAGGGGTGTGTGGACTTGGTGGGTGTTTGTGTGTGTATGTGTGGGTGCGTGTGAAACACTCACTTTGAAGAACTTGCCAAGAGCAATATAGTCCAGTCCGTCTGAACAGTTGAACACCACACACTGCTTGGCCACGGCCTTGGCCAGGTCCTTGGTGGTCTCCGTCTTACCCGTGCCAGCGGGGCCCTCAGGGGCACCTCCCAGGAAGAGAGCAAGGGCCCCAAACAATGTCCTAAAGGAGGATGAGGTGTGAGCGCAAGAGCATGCCCCATGCTTCACAATCACTGTTGCATGAAGGACGATTACATTCTGAAATGTAGTTTATTCATAACACAATCTTGAAAACCTTTTTAGTCTAGCTCTCTTCGAATACCCACCTCTCAAACGTGTCTCTGTGATCCAGCTTTTTTATTGTTATTTGAAGCAAATTGTATACGTCGACTTACTATTCGTTGGGATGTTGGTGATTTTTTTTGTGCTGAAGTGCAGTATATATAAAGTTTGTTTGATCAATGGATTCTAAAATGTGGTGATTACTTTACTGTCCTTACATGCCAAACTGAGCACACTTTATACATTCATTCAAACTCTTTTTAGTAATGCTCCGCGGAGGTAATCGACAAACAGTGTGTTGCCTGACGATGGGGCTATCAGGCGTACCGGTAGCAGCGGTCGGTGAGTGGGGTGATCACCAGCCGGGGAGTGTTCCCCAGATACTCATAACCATAAGCCAAGCCTGCATTTATCATCTTCGTCTGCATCTGATTCTCCTGTAAGACCGAGAACAGTCAGACACGCATCAGTGCATTCTGGCTGTAAATCATGGAGGAGCATGCCAGAGTAAATGAGTACAAAAAAATGGATAGACTTCTGAGTAAATTACATAGAAATTAAGAAGAATGCGATCTGTTAGACAATTAACAGAGTAAAGGGCAAAACTATGCTTTAATTCAAGTAATAATGAGTGGGCAGAATACTCTAGTTGCTATTGTGTTCAACTCCCGGCAAAAGCTTCTGGGCATGATTCCATCCATGCCATTAACCTACCTGTAAGCGAGACAACTTACAGACTACCTGCTGACCCCTGACCTGCATCTGTGTCCATTTGTTTTTGATAAAGGCACTGCATTGTACATTTGAAACATCAGACGAAAACATCGGCTAGTCCTGGTAAAAAACATAAGTAGCGATGCTTCCACCACCAACGTACCACCCAGTAGTAGCGCAGTTGGCTGAGCCACTCAAAGTCGTTCTCGTCGCTGACACCCTTTTGGATGAGTGTGGCCAGCACGTCCCTGGCGTGGACGTCCAGCACCACCAGGGCACCTAGAGTCACCCGGTTCTGCTTGGACAGCTTCCCACGCACCAGCGTCACAATGTCGTCGATCTGCCCGTTGTTAACCTGAAGGTATTCGTCTAGAGCCTGGGCAGGGAGGGATGGCGATTGATGTTAGGAGTGAATGATCGGCAGACGATGGCTAAACTAGGAGAGGAGATGTCTCCTAGAGAAAGTGGAGATGTTTTTGCTGCTCTTACCCCCCCTTGTCTAACATTTTTTATGTTCTTCAGAAGGAAATATCAACTGAAAGACATTGTGGGACATTCCAGTGTCTCAAGATATTTTATATTGAACCATATTACCGAGATACCCTAACCCTAACCCTATTGCACAATACCATGTTTAAGAAGTCACAAATAAGAAAGAAGAAAAAATTAATACGCGGGCAAACCTTAGGTCCTGAGACGATGGCCTGGTGGATATCCTTTGTCCAGTAGACCTGAGACACACAAAGTACAGTCTGACCAGGCCATGCTCGCACCCAGTTGATCCTCAGGTCCTTGGGGTACGCTTCGATGGCCTCCCCAATCACCTGAGCCGGAGCACAGCCGAGAGAGGAAGTGTGAAAACAATGAACCCGAGGAAGACCACAGAGGGAAACTCATTTGTATGACAATGTATTTACATTGGCCGTATGCAGTGTACGTGTATGGTTCAAAGAATATTTCCATCTATGACATTCCCTTCATTAATGCACTACTTGAAGACTCCTACCTCGAGGAACCCTTAAGCAAGATGCTTTAATATAGTATTCAATAATGACCATGTAAAACGCTTTGGATGAAAGCATCCGCAGAATGTATCTATAGTGAAAAGCATATATGGCAGCCTTGCAATAATTCTGGCTTACAATATCCTTTTTCTAGTGTGACACAGCCAGGAAGATAAGAAGAAAGAGGGCTCACCTTGTGTAGCGAAGCAAACATGTTGTTCTCCAGCTCCAGCAGCCACTTCTCCACCTGGCCCCTGGCTTTAGAGGTGGAGATGGTGTTCAGCAACTCCACCACCTCCCCTTCGCTGCTCGACATGTGGGTGATGTCCAACACGTCAGTGAAGACCACGCTCGCGATGCCCTCAAAGCACTTCTTCAGGTGGGGCTTTACCCTGGGGACCAGCAGAGACAGAGCAAAAGCCAGGGCTGTCTGAGCTGATCATGGGTACAGCACATGCAATATATCTAAACTAGGTAGGTATCAGATAGAGGGACCTTGGATCATTCTTTCATCCTGCATGTGAGGTCACTCCTGTTTCATGGGTTGGTGTTGAAATTAAAGAGGATCCCAAACATTTAAATCAAATGAAATCAAACTCCAGAGAAAACACACTGGTCGCTTTTAGTGACAAAATTGTGCTATGTGAACTATGCTACGTGACTTCACCTGGCAGCAAGATGTCAAGGTACACGTTAAGTGTAATTCAATGTTTTTATAAGCGGCAAATCTATTGAAAAAGGCTGGCTTCTACAGATACCTGTAAGGCTCTGCAGAATAACATTTCCGCATTTCATTGTCAAGAAAAACAAAAAATCAGGCATGGGTGACTTTACAAACACACAAATAAGACATGAGACTAGAAGCTGTCACTTGTTGCCCACATATTCCCTATATTTAATGTGTCGTTGCAACGACAGTAATTTGCTTGCCCCAGCTGTTGTATTGCACACTGTGTGGGCAATCCAGATGAGCTGTAATATGCATGAGCTGTAACATATTTATGTAAACGGTCCTTATGTTCTAATATAGTTTCACAAGTTTCCAAAGCAGCCGATAAGAACTGAAGTACATTGAAATACATGGTCCTAGTTGGTGATTATATCAAATAAGATATTCTGTCGTTTGCACTTTTATCTATTTATTAATGCTTCAAAAAAGAATTGAACAAGCCAATCAAAGACTACGAACATGACGGAGCCAGACTTCCTAATCACAAGGGATTAAAGATTAAACAAGTACCGGAGACAAAAACTGAGCAGAGTGAAGTGAGAAACACTGCTTCAGACATTTAAAAACCATTTCACACTTGAGTTCTACGTATAAGCCTGTTACTCAAACAGAGGAGTGCCGGTCACTGAACGATAGACAATAGAGTGGTACTCCCATGTTTAATACGGAGGATTATCAATGCCTTTGAGCTGCTCCATGAAAATGCCTTCCAGTACAGATGAGCCCACCTTCCTGCCAGCCCAGAGCCCCACTACTAAGACCTCTCCCTCCCAAGCAGAGCATTGGATTGGACACGTCGCCTCAGTTAACTAAACTGGCCTAGCGTGTTCTCAGACACTTGACAGCCGTCCACTTCATCCCTAAAATCCTGAACTTAACAGCTGAGCACACCGCTCTGTGCCTCTAATACGAATCCGCAGGAGAATGAGAGAGAGACTGATTAAAAGCGACAGGGAGACAGAGAAAGAGAAAGAGAGATGTAAAAAATTGCACACCACCTTTGTCTAACACCATCCATTATTAACCAAATACTTTCTGTTCAATTAGACAAAGGTTGCTTATCGGAGGCTTCTTGGAGAAGGCCCGGTGCAGTTAAAGTAGGCCAGGGAGCGATGTACATGCAGCAGAAGTGCTATAATTAAATTCTCACAGTCAGTCTGGGATTTTCATCCTTGAAATTAGTTTCCCAAGGCCCCAGCTCTCATAAATCCCCCCTTCAGTTTCTTTCTATTAACCTCATCTTTTCCTCTTTTGGGATGGTCTTTCTATTGTGTTCCAGAAAATGCAATCACTGTCGCTTTAACCTGATGCTTTTCATTGGCTATGCAATCTAGACTTGTGGCACAGATGCTTGCTGAACTGCAAACTTCCCTACGCTTCCTTTTACATTTTTTTTTTCTTTTTCATTCAATTTGTCTGAATGCAGTCCTCTGCATGTAGTTATTTACAACAATCGCAATACTTGCTGAGGGTATTTCTTTGGGTAAGCAAACCCCCAGCATGTGCTCTATATGATAATAACGAGATAGAGTTCCTAAAGGAAGAATTTAGCAGATCCGTTGTGCGAGACAATAAGCTATAATAGAACACATTGTCCCCAAATGACTTATAATGGAGAGGGATTCTTAAGAGCAATCCATTTGGCGAGCATTGCAATCAGTCCAGTGATTGGCTGCCTTGGTTGATTTGGACAGCCAGACCCTGAGTGCGCCTACGCTTGCCATGGGAACCCTCCCCAAGTCATCAACGGACACCTGATCAATCTCACTCCAGGGAAGTTTCAGCGGGGAGAAAGTTTTCCTCCTCCACTGTTTAAGTCCTCATTGAAACCCTCAAATACTGTAGGGTTTCAGGATTGTGGTTTTGTTTTCTTCAAGCTTATTACTACCGACTGTACCAAGGAATGCATCATTGTAATTGTCTTGCATTATTCATTATGCTACATGTAGCTGAAGTTATGCATTGGCGTACATGTAGCTGAAGAGAGGCATTATGGTACTTGTAGTTAAAATTATGCATTTTTCTATATCGTCACCCTCTTAAAGTAATGGCCTAGGTCATATTTTCAAGTTGTTCAGAAAACCATATATAGAGTATATGGTATTTATGAATCATTTCAAACAAAAAGGTTATGGCAATAGATGACTATTGATACACAAATAATGATGATAAAATTGCCTAAGACACTCTGTCTAGTGACTTATGCAAAATAAATTGGCCTAATTCAAACTCTTGACATAAGGGGTAGGATCACATGATCTGTTCAACTGAGGATGTTGGGGATTTTACCAGAGGTGGCCAGCATCACAAAGAGCTGATTTAGCCAAGAAAATTATTTTGGCAAAAAAGTTACTCAGGCCATTACTTTAAGAGGGTGATGATATGCATCTGAAGTAATGCATTGTGGTACATGTAGTTGAATAGAGGCATCATGATACTTAGTAGTCAAAAAGGTTTACCTGGTGGGGTCTTTGGTCTCAGAGAGGATCTCCAGCAGCTCGTCATTGGAGAGGAAGAAGAAGCGGGGGAAGAAGAGGCGTTTCTTCTCCAGATAGTCGTTCAGACCCTTCAGGATCAGCTCCAGGAGCCCATTGGCTTTCTTCAGCTTCTCCAGCATCATGTCTATGGCCACCACTGCGAGCACATGTTTGTCCTGACACCGGCAAACATGAGCGACACACGCGCACACACACACACACAAAAGTAATTCTATAGTGGCAGCCTTACAATAAGTAGCAAAAGTAATTAGTTCTGGTTATGTCCCAAAACCTGCTGGAGGTACGTGGAAGTTTATTCATGAAATGGAGAAATGTACAAAAATTGTAAATAAAAAAGTACATATATTGGTCACTTCTTATCATGTCGCATTGCATATTCCATCATACGTTTATTTTTATGTTTTGTTTTCGCTTGTTAGCTAAAGCTGCATTTCAGATTTTTTATTTCCACTTTTTCAACCGGCGAATGCCTTTTTCTCTAGTTTTATTTGTGGATAACGTGCTGGCACTCTTTGCTCATCCACTGCATGGGTCAATTTAGTGGTAAACGTAAAGTCAAAGGTGGGAAGCAGTGCCATAGATGACAGGGCAGACACAGAAGGCCTTTTCACAGTCCTACGTTTGAGGTGCCAAACTAGAAGTCTGAGGAATCATGTGGCCACTAGCAGTATACAGTGTATGCATCTACACATTGGGCACCTTTTGGCTTGAATTCTGAGACACAACACGGTACATCTTTGTCTATGTCTCTTCTAAGGACACAATCAATCGATACATTTCAGACGATGCATTGTTTTGCTTTGACCTATGACCTATATTGGTATTCAGTAAAGGCTACGGTACAATACGGAGAAGCTGGGCTGTGAAGAAACACTTTCATCTGCCACTGCTTGGCTACAAAGTTAGCAGTGGACCCGGCAGCAGTCCGTCTAGAAAGGCCTAATAATTGTTTTTTCCCCCATCTTCATTGGTATTGATTTCTTATTACCTACTGTGACTGAAGTAGAGGCATGGGCTGTAATTGAAATGATGAGTCAGGCTGGAATAGTTTTTCTTCTCCCGCGCCCTGACTTAAAAAGCCAGTAATAAAGGACTGGTAATAGGCCGCATCTCTTTGCTAAGCCTTCTGCAAATCACCCTTTGTGACCATGAAAATGAGTCATTCGCACAATAGTAAAAAACGTTTTGGGAGATGAATTCCCTTTTTGATTGGCTTTTATGAGTTTCCTCCCTATTGTCTGGCTGTGTGTGTGTGTGTGTGTGTGTGTGTGTGTGTGTGTGTGTGTGTGTGTGTGTGTGTGTGTGTGTGTGTGTGTGTGTGTGTGTGTGTGTGTGTGTGTGTGTGTGTGTGTGTGTGTGTGTGTGTTCTGTGTCCGCGCATCGGGGCTACTGTAACAGATTACCGGATAAAAGGGCAAATCAAATCATCAAGCTCATTAGCTGAGCCAAAAGAGAAGATTCCCAGTAATAACACCTTGGATGAATGGGAATGGGCTGCGCAGCCTCCTTTGTCGCATCACCGGGGTGAATACGCACAATCGCATTACCTGTTCACTGCGGCTGGGGAGATTTGCCATGATTGTAGATTTTCATATATTTGATCAGTACTCTTGGTTTTCGGCCCATTCTTCAGGGTACAATGAAATAAAAGGGCTATTTTTCGCTCCGTCTGCCTGGCGGGAAGTTATTTGCGAGCTCTGTGAGCGGATAACAATGCGCTAATGCATGTGTTATCCCTGATAATGACATATTTATGATGAACGAGGAAATGAATGGTCCAGCGCTGAGATACACAGCATAGAAAGTGCATAATAGTTACCAGTAAAAAATGATAGAAATGCAACACAAAAGGCAGACAAAATATTCCTGCTTGTCCATGTCCACCTGAGGCTGTAATATAGATGTGACAGGATGCATGTTCAATGTAGCTGATATGTACAGACAACGCACTACAGGATCCACCCCCTCCCTCTCTTTCCTACACACAAACACACACACACACACAGCAAACCTCAACCTCTGTCCCCCTGCATGAGTTATCTTTGTCCCTCCCACTGCACTGTTTGTCTTTATGCGGCACCACTCGGTGACGGCTTTCATGTTTCCATTCATAATCCATCTTTCCATTAGTACACAACAACGCCCTTGTGTTGAGAATCCCATCAGGACACACTTAGAGGCGATATGTCCATCTCCCTACTGCCGTCCCATACCCCTCCATGGCAATTCATTGGGAGGGTGTACTGTGGCGTAATTACAGAGTCAACGGATGCAACTAACCATGTCTTTTAAATTAAGTTTTGTTCAAACGTAATGCCTCTGAATGTTATGTTTCCCTCCAGCCATTGTCCATTGTTCTGCAGACAAAATAATGGATAATTGACACATTTCAGTAGAGAGAGAGAGAGCAGAAATTAACAAGAAGAAAACAAAGGATTCAGAGAGGTGTGGGCGAACGGCTGAAAAACCGTGGATCTTGAGCACCCCCTAGTGGCCACTGTCACTAATGCATCCCGGAAAGAGCCTTTCAAAGTCCTTTCCATGAGGTTTTCAGAGAGACAGAGATAGAGGGAGGGAGAGTCACCAACACTGGCGCACACAACGACAACCTTAAATTGACATGATTTCAATTTCATGCACCGATGATCATCCATTCGATTGACAAGCCGAGGACATGTGTCGTGTATCTTGGGTGAACGCAGATTCACATGCTCTTCAAATGGGATTTCTCGTGTTGCAGCTTTCTGTGTTCAGGGAATGACCTACAAACAGTGTAGGCCTACATCGTCCAGTCTCTTGGACTGGAAATTACCACCTATCGTTTATTGTTATCTTTGTAAGCTTGAACTATCATAGAACTGCCGCACAGGGCAGAGAGTGCAGAAGTACAATATATACATTAAATATCACTAGCCTACTAACGTATGTTGTAATATTTCTCTGATGTACACTGTTCTATTAAAACCTTAAGGAACAGTATATAGGCCAGTAAAAATCTGTAAGGTATGTCATGAACCAAACATTTTCGATGTGTTGAAAAGGAGCTCAATCAGAAACAAACATCATTACAACACCTTTTACCCCAATGGCCAGTCTAGCATTAGGCTACTCCACGATACACAACAATGTTTGGTGGTTTCAATTCAACGGTTGTTCTGCGCTCACAGGGAAGGTAAACCGTGAAATTAGCAGTAAATCAAACTTTGTGCATTTGTCTTTAAGCTGCTATTGGCGAAAGTTGGCAGAATCTAACGCAGCTCTTTAATTATTGCTATAATCACAGAGTTGTGCCACAAGATCTGGATAATTTGTTTTATTAAATAAATAAATAAATAATTTCAAGGTTTGCAATTAAGCCCAGTGTGAATAGATTTAGATTAAAGGGATTTTCCCGTCCCACACATGCAGGCGCGCATACACACAAACAAACAAACACACATACACACACACTCACACAAAAACACGCACAGCAATGAAAATACAATAAATACGTGTTTTAACATTAAGTCTTACAGCGGGGTTGTGATTCAAGAGCACTGTGAATGGTTAACAGTGTACTAATGCATGCAGTTCTCCCCAGGAGCCTTCTACATGGTCACGATCCATCATCCAGAATTGAGCGTTTTTGTGTTTTTTATTTGAATGCTCTTGAATAGCAGAAGTGCTGTTATGCAATACTATTGAAACTGCATAATGCCCAAACCAGCATTTTTATTTCAGGATAATTTGAGGTACTTCCTTATGTTTTAAGCAGTGCGTCTTTAATAAAAATTACATTGAAGCTCTGCCGTAACTAAACCGGTGTGGATCCAATAAGTGGATCCAGAAGCCAATGACACATGTAGCTCTGACATGTAATTGTAGTTAAGCTTTTTTAAGTTTTCAAAAAATAAAGTGTTTTAGCCAACTGAACTGTTAAATTGAATGGAAGAATATAAGTATTCGATCAAAAATATTGACCTTGACTAAATGTCTGCGTTGCAGGAGCGAAATTTTCAGGGGAATGGTTCTCCTGAAAAAGGGTATATTTCATTCTTTGGGGAGAAACCTAGATTATGTTTAATATCGTGCCTGTTCCAAACTGATCAACCAGATGGTTTCATCCCATAAGGGAGAACACGGCTAGTCCACAACTAATCTGTGACCAAGCACGTGTAGGGATAATTAGCCAAAGAGTAATGTCCGTTTTGCTTTACGAGGTCACCAAGCCAACAAAAACAACAAGAGGCCCGCAACATACACACATGATCACAGATACACCAGGGACAGCTTCAGCAATTTCCGCTAACCATAAGAGATCAAGGATAACAATGATGTAAACACTGAGTCACACATGCAGAGTCAGACACACACACACACACACCTCACAGCAGATGGTACAAACGCCCAGACTCTCACCCTCCTGTCCCCTGGTGACCTCATTTTTTTGTGGCTGGGAACGGCCTTGTTCCTTCCAGACAAAATCCATAATTTCTATTTGATGCTGCGGACGGGCCGGGCCTTTTGGAGGACACTGGCTGATGTTGCTGTATCTCATTTCAGGTCCACTGAGGACGCCAATTACCCTTTGGAAACTCTTGTTGAGCGGCCGTTGAAATGCACTTGTTCCCTCTCGTTTGATATGAGGCTACACTCTCTCTCTCTCTCTCTCTCTCTCTCTCTCTCTCTCTCTCTCTCTCTCTCTCTCTCTCTCTCTCTCTCTCTCTCTCTCTCACTCTCTCCTCTCTCTCTCTCTCCTCTCTCTCTCTCTCTCTCTCTCTCTCTCTCTATTTCCAGAGTACTCTCACTTTCTTCCCATCTTTCTGTTAGCATTATACATTTTTGCCTCCTCATCCGTCCCTTTTTCTCTGTCTTTATGATGCCCTATGTTGTATATTTAATCTGTTATTTCTCTTTCTCCCTTCTGACAGACACACACACATGCAAACATGCATACACAAACAATCCTCTGTTATTCAGAGGATGGCATGAACGGCAAATTTAAATCCAATTCATTAAAATAGCAGTATTTTCAAATAGTTTGGAGCGGCAGAGAATCTAAAAGGCTCACTGGTCAAAGCCAGGGCTTATTTCCCTTGGTGCCAGTGACGGATAGGAATGATCTTACATGGTGCAGACGTCGCCCGCTGAGAATCAAGATATTCGGCCTGATGCGTACGGGGATTCTGTTTTACATTGCTCCACTAGCTTCTTTCTTAAAAACAGCATATGCAAAGCACTAAACCAGGTTAAGCTCAGATCGCTGGTTTCATTTGTCTAGCATAAAATAAAAGTGCAATAAAAACACCTCGTAGTATAATGTTTCTAATGTGATGGGGGAGTAGAGGAGGATATAGAAAGATAAATAATTAAATAAAAGCATCTGTAGATTGATAATAAACAAAGGCCATAAGTAAACAAATACATACTATATAAAACCCCTCAAAACCATAAGCGTCTCCCTACCAGTGTGACCTCCTTTATGGTGTCCCTCCAGGTCTTGTCCACAGCGGTGAAGCGGCGGCCCTCCTCCGGCATCTGGTTCATGATGTCTGGGGAGCTGAAGATGGGCTCCAGGTACAGCCAGGTGGACTGCACCTTCAACCACTCGTCGAGGATCTCCTGCAGAAGCAGCAACTTACCCTCCCAATCCCTGAGAAGCACAGCACACAACGTTGACAAAGAAATGGGTTGTTTTACCCCAGTATGAGTTGTGATAGCATAAGAAATCTGTACGGGACATCCTGTGAAAAGTAAGTGTAAAGGACAGCCAATTTCAAAGAAGAATTCATAGCAAGCATCACAATAATTCTATCATTGGATTGGGGCGAGACCGGGAGATTATGATTTTGCAGACACGGCCAAATCCAGCCTCACACCTGGTGGTAAAATCTCCCTTTAAAAAGGCACATAACAACAGCTGCCCGCTCACTTGATCCGCGCCTCGAAGGGCTTGATGAAGGGAGAGCCCCTCATCGTCTGGGTCTTGACGATGTGGTCGTCCAGCAGCGTCTGGATCTCGTCCACAGACGCCAGGATGGAGGTGCCCGTCTCCCTGTAGGGCAGTAGGCTGAACTCCATTTCGCCCCACTCGCCGTCCATCTTCTCCATGGCCTTCTCCAGGGAGTGCTCCTTGCTGGCTGCCTCACTGATGCCCTCGAAGCGGTCCAGGTGCTGCTCCAGCCGCATGGGCAGGAAGCGGGCCACGCAGGCCTCCTCCCCCTCCTCTTGCCTCCCCGGCGTGGGCCGCAGGGGGAAGCCCACCGCCTCTGACATGGCGTCCCAGTGGCGGTCCCGCAGGCCCGGATTACACAGCACCTGGCGACAGACAGACAACCGTGGGATCATAGCATTAAGCTTATTGAAACGGGAAAGATGTTTGTGGAATTTTGAGATCTTTGAGGAAATCTGAGATTTTTGAGGAAGTAGAATTAAAGCATGGATATGCGACAGTGACATCTGCAATTGGCTACTGATCGCATGACCAGCAATGCAAACATTTTTAAATACTTACCTTGTTTTCTGATTCTGATGTAAATGTAGAGTCACATGTTGTCCTTAGCACAGCACACAGGACTGGTTCCTACCTGCACGATGGGAATCTGCTCTTTGAAGGTGTCCACTTCGGCCTTTACATTGGTTGCTATGTTGAGGGCGCTGGGCGTGTCAACGAAGCCCTTCTCCAACTTGTAGAGTGCCCGCCAGTAGTTACCAACGTCTACCTCCACCTACACCAATCCCATCAAGGGGTCGGTTAGATGAGGACTGATCTTCTAGCAATGTGATTTTCTAGCGATAGTGGTTATGCATAACTCACTTTGTTGAGCTGTACCATTCTTGGGAAATTAAGACAGCACTTGATATATGATATAGGGTTAAGGTTAGGCCGAGGGCAACTAGTTATATTTTCAACAAATGTAACCCTGTTGAACCCTAACCCTTTAGATCATATCTAAATTCAATAGTAGACTAGCTTAATCTGGATCAACGGGGGATTACAGCACAATTTTGAATGGATGCTTTGATTGATTTCGAGCTAACTTGTTAGTCCCTTTAGATTAAAAAAAATGACTAAATGTAAGCCTAACAGAAAGCACACCAGTGAGTCACGTGTTATGGAACACAACTAACAAGCCGGAAGATTCACTAAGGTGTGGGGAGCACCTTGTCAGGGTTGACCCCCGACAGTGGGCCGTGGACCCAGTGCTGGTGCTGGGTGCGGAACTCTGAGGCGGTCTCGTAGAGGCGGAGGAAAGGAGCCAGCTGCTCCTGGATCTCCTTACGCTCTGGGTACTGGGACATGGGCCAATCGTAGGACTCCTCCTCTTGGTTGAAACCGTCAATCTTCACACATAGAGAAAGACAGAGAAAGAAACAAAGAAATACATTAGGGAAACAAAAAAAACAAAAAACAAAAAAAAAGGAACCATTTCTCCACAGTAACCTACCTACATTCACTTGTGATTACTACAGCTCAATACTGCCCTCTAATGGTAAGGCATCACACATCATGAATAAAACAATCAGCAATACAAAAGCAAGTAGACTATATCCCCTGGCAGCTATACTCTTTCATTCCCCCATTAAAAATGCATACCTATGAATAGCATATTACCTTTGTTTATCCCAGCCCAGTGGCACAGGCAGTTTCTCTCTCCCCCTTCCCCTCTCTCTCTCTCTCTCTCTCTCTCTCTCTCTCTCTCTCTCTCTCTCTCTCTCTCTCTCTCTCTCTCTCTCTCTCACTCTATCTCTCTCTCTCTCTCTCTACCTTTATCATGGCTGACTCCAGTTTGCCGTTAAGGATTTGGGCCTTTTTCAGGTACTTGCTGAGCTCCGAAAGGTCTCCGAAGGTGGAGAACTCTTCCACCTGGCCGGCGTAGGACTTCAGCTCCTCCAGGAAACGCTGGCAGCGCAACTGAGCGTGACAGATCAAACACACTTAAATGCTCACTTAAATAATAGGTTAATATTATTTACATCTGTCAAAGGAAGGAGAGAGAGAGAGAGACAGAGAGAGAGCAAAACACAGGTAGATAGATAACAGACGGACAGATGAACAGACAGAGTGGTAGCTGGATAGATGACAGACAGACAGATCAGCAGACAGGTGGGTAGATACATGACGGACAGAAAGATCAACATACAGACAGGTAGGTAGATACATGAAAGTTTGGCAGATCAACAGACATTAACTGGGCTCGAGCACTGACTTTAAGGTCCGCCTGGTAATGCCTGGTCTTGTCCATGAGGATCAGCCGGTGGTCTTCGAAGACTGAAGGCATGCGCCTGTACCACTGGACCGTCAACCTGTTGAGGTCCATGTCAGCCGGGGACAGCTCCACGTAGTCCACCAGGAAGCAGAGGCGTGCATTGGACTCGGCCAGCCTCTGCTCCAGCAGAGGCATCTCAATGGTCTCCACCTTGGTCACAAAGGCCTGAAGAAGAAGAACAGAGAAAAACACAGGAGT
Source organism: Gadus chalcogrammus (assembly GCF_026213295.1). NCBI lineage: Eukaryota > Metazoa > Chordata > Actinopteri > Gadiformes > Gadidae > Gadus > Gadus chalcogrammus. The sequence continues at coordinate 18,100,328 of NC_079431.1, forward strand.
CATCCCTCCCCCATTCCTCATTCACTGACTGCGGAAAGGGATTTCCTTTTATAAAGAGACAAGATTTTACTACTAGAATAGTTACTCAAGTTGGTCATGTGCGCATGTGCCAAGCAGCCTGCAGCTCAACCACACATACAACACGCACAAACGCATACATCGCAAGCACGCACATACACACCGCATACACACACTGCAAACATGCACATGCGCATGAACATACACGGAAACGCACACACACACGCACACACACACACACACATACACGCACGTGTCTATAGAGGTTCTGTCTATAGACTGTAGAAATTGCGATGAAAGAAGGGAAGAGACAATTTAATGAAGAGACAAGTTAAATTCAAACATCTACATTTCAACACACAAGTCACGGGATCTTTAAGAGACAGTGTCCCTATAACACAACGAAAACATGTCGATAACACAGTATGGTGAATTATGTCTATAGAGTCCACAACAAGACAACACTTTGTTGCTCAAATCTAATATTACTCTCCCCTTGAGCCTCCCGAAATGTCTTGCGATATTGATATCCCCCTTCCCCCCTACGGACTGTTTTAGTTGTTTTCTTTTTCTTATGTTTTATGTGCATGCTATGTGTGACTGTAGGCTACTGCTGCCTGTCTTGGCCAAGACACTGGAAGAGATGTTTAATCTCAATGATTATTATTTTCAACTAACCAATAGTAGTTGCATTGCATTTAAAAATGTCAATGCACTTTTCATCCCTGAATAACAGTAATTCAGTGTTTCCCCCAGCACCGTATGGTTAAGGTGGCCGCCTTCATAACAAAAGGGCCCCGTATTGACTACCAATTTATACAAAAAAAAGGCACTCCTTGACCATCTTGATGAAGAAATTTTCTGGGGCAAGCACTGTAATTGATTTGTATGCATGATATACTACACTTTCCATTGAACATCAACCCTGTTACCATGAATTGACTAATTTTATAATGTAATCAAATGCTCACACACTAGCTGTTTTCAGACACACATGCAAGTCCTGATATTCTCCTGATGGGCCATATGTGTGAACAACATATCCTGACATTTGTACCCTGAACATCTCCTGAATATTACTACCCCGAGGTAGTATTTTCTCTGTAGGAAATGTAAATTACCTTATATGTGAATGAGGAGTAGCAAGTCGGTATTTCTTACGCTACTTCAGTGGGCGTGTTGATGACGCTTCTGCATGTCATTGAGTGGCCCCATAAATGATAATCAGCCTGTTGCCATTTGTTTGCTGAATGGTTAAAAATATTCAAATGTTGGCACTGCTTTTAATAGTAATTTGTGGTGAACGAATGTTATACAGAATTGGTGACCGGTTTGCATGGGTCTTGCAGAAAGACGTGGGGGACCCAACAGCACCAGCTTAGACACCAACCCAACAGCAGTCGTGAGGCAGTGGCATCTGCGCATTCGGCCTAAAACGGTCGATATGATTGTTTTCTATCCTGTGACAGAGCGGTGTCATCGCAGACTGTGCATGCGTGGCCTTGCTTACCTTGAGCTCCATCAGCTGCTGTGTGCCCGTGGGTGAGCCCAGCGACTTCTCAGTGATCCGCTCAAAGTCAACACAGAGCCTGGCGAGAGAGGAAAGAGGATGCCGGTTCAGTGCCGTTAAGGGTGCAGTAAAAAGGCTGAGATGGAACAGGGAATGAGCTCGACTGGGTCTAATTTCTGCATGCCAGGGAGCCAGCATGGAGGATCTAGGACACTACCAGTGTTGCTGCTCTTTTCAAAAACAATAAGAGGTCCCCTTTGGTCAGAAGAACGTTTCTAGTGAAGCAGAATTGAGAACCAGGCCGACAGTGAATCTGAAAGCTTGTGAAAAAAGCTTTGCCTGACGATCCTGAGGGATCTTAGGCAGCCAGATATGTACTCGGTAGATAATCCGGCCTGATGAAGTGCGTTAATACAATGTTTATGTGGGCGCTACCACTGACACAGCCACCCGACTCACTCCTTGTTCATCTGCCGGCAGTCCTCCAGCAGTCGAGCCAGAAGCTCCTGCTGCAAGTCATCGGCGCGTCTGGTGAGAGTCCCGATCAGGTCATGGGAGAGCACCACGTACATCCCCAGACGCACCTCCTGGAGCACAAAGCAGTCGGTCAGAAGGGAATCACATTACCCAGTGACCACAACATGTATCTGCAAGGATGGATCAGTAATTGGAAGTTTAGTTTGTATTTGTAACGCCCTTTATCACAGTAACAGCTTATTCCTCAATTGGTGTGGCAGTTTGCCTTTCTGCTTTTTTGTGTTTATCCTTGGTTGGTTCATTGTGCTTTTTTTTTCGTCCCTTATTTCCCCACCAGCTGTGATTTCGACAAGTCATCACAAGCCATTTGACAATCTACCCTCTAGTTACATACCACATGGTAGTTTCCGCCCAGATGTACGATAGATAGACCAATCTACCTGCCTACCCAGTGGAGTGAACTAACTGATATGCAGCCCAGTGTTTCCCCCAGTACTGTGTTTTACAAGGCGGGGCCCTATTGTTGTTAAGGCGGCTGCCTTAACAACAATAGGGCCCCGCCTTGACTACCAATGTATATAAAAAAAATATATATATATACCGGTATATATTTTTTAGTATTTTTTAATTATTATGCATTAACAAAGTAGAAAACTCTCGTAGGGAAAGAAAACATACTTCCATCAGGTGTAAAAAATAAAGATCAATAATGCATCAGTAATACTGTTACAACAAAGGTCGTGCCATATGGGTTTTTGAATGGAATTGAAACGGAGACTATCTATCTATATATCTGGGGGACATGCCCACATATGGTGTCACCTAGAGCTGGCTTGTCATGGCTAATCAACATCAAACCTGAGAGTAAAAGAGTGGACCTTTAAGAGTATTGATCCCAAAACTGTAAGGTTTTGTGTCCACAACCACAGTGACTTCGATGTATGTTTGCTTTGAACCAGTACCTTGCAGCAGGTGTATCGGATCTGGTCAGACAGCTGCTGGTAGCGGATCACCTCTACCATGACTTCCTCGAAGGAGTGCTGCTCGCGGAGGAACTGGCTAACCTCCTCCTGGGCCTGCATGGACACCAGCGCCGTGTACTTGTCGTACACACGTAAGTACTCCATGGGGGCAAGGCGCTCGGTTCGAAGGAACTTAAGCACAGCCTCCCGATGAGCCTCTAGGATCATCGGGAGAACCACCGGCTTCAGGACGCCTCCGGACTGGGGGTCCGGCTGGGGAGGGAAGGGAGAGGAAATGAGATGGGGAGAGTTGAAACAAGGAGATTTTCAGAGTTAGTCTGATAATAATAAGCAATGTTGGATGTGAAATCCGCCACACACCGTATTTATACTATATGTGTCTGGGAAGCCTACCCCTCACTCCGACGCAGACATTAAATACATCGCTGCTCACCCGGAGATTCGCTATCCACATACACTGTAGCGCTTTATGATATGTTTCCATTAAGCCCTACCCTCGGATTGGTCTATTAAATACATTTCTGCAGAGACAGAGATTCACCATCAACACACACACAGAACGCCACCTCCTCCGCAGCGGACTACATTTGTAGACTACTTTCGCCAAGTAAAAACACTGCGAAAGTTTCAGACTGACATCCAATAAGGACGAGGCTTCATTGTCCGATACATACCTACCTCTGTTGTGTTTTGTGATGTGCTGTTGTGTTTTGCACTTCAAGGGCCACTTTGCGATTTTGATGTTTTGTTTTCTGATTTGCTGTTGTGTTTTGCACTTCAGGGCCAGCGTAAGAGGGGATGAGAGGAGTGTGTTTCTCACCGTTTCTGAGAACAACTTGGTTTCGACTCGAGGTATCAGGCTGACAGAACCGAGCATCTTGTTGTAGACACCGAGTATGGCCACTTCAAAGTCGACAAACTCCGGCTGAAACTCAATGGTCTTGTCTGCCAGCATGAGACGCACAATGAAGCCTGGGTGTTTGTAGGCCGACAGCTGAGGAAGCAGAGTTTCACAACAAGCAGAGCTGTTATGGATCTAAAATATACATCCCATTGTATTACTGCAGTACTTCCAGATAGTTTTCCTTCAATGTAAAGCCCCTTTCACATCGGCACTTTCTGCAGTCTTACCCTGCAAAGTTACAAAAGATTTCCTGCATTGGTTCATGTGTGAATTGGGAGCATGGACCGATACTAGAAAGAAATATGCACATGTTATTTGCAGAGAAAGACTAACTAATTCAGCTTATTTTAGCTGCCAACAAATTGTTTTTTCAAGAATGTTTGGAAACTGGAAAGGTTCCAGATTAAGGAAGGTCATCTTAGTTTGTTGGGTTTTGAGCCACTGGCGTTCATAAGTCTTGCATATTACTGCCATCTGCTGGACAGTCCCTTTGTCCATATTCCGTCATTGCTATGCCATGCCGTGTAGGGCGCGAGATAAAAACTAGTGGTGCCTAAAACGTTATCCCATTAATTTACCGGGAACTATGTGTGAAAGGGGCTTTAAAGAGGTATGGTTTCTGCATTACACATTAGAACAATATATATAAATATAATAATAATATAATAAATATATATAAATTGCCCGAAGTCCTTAGATTGTGCTCTTATGGTATTTCTTTAGTAAAAATAATAACCCTAACCCTTACCAGCAAGAAAACACAAATACCTCGCATAATGTCAAAGTCAGACAAAAAGACGAGAAGATACGCTAACTGGACAGGGAGTTTTGAAGCTAAGGGTGTCTCTCGGTCAGTCTCTCACCGGGTCGCAGCTGATGAAGGAAGTATAGTCCGTCAAGGAGTCCAGCAACAGGCTCTGCAGTTGAGAGGTCATCAGAGCTGCCGCACAGTTGAAATACGACTGCCTGTTGGTGATGCTGTTGCTAGGCACCAGCTTGCGCGTGTACGCCTGGTGATAGTTGGTGTGTACCTCACCCAACCATCTGTGGGAGGGACCAAAGTCTTTTGACGCATGTCTCGCCATTGACAAACAATCTGTTTGTTTATTTCCACGGTGGTTATGGATGAACCCCAGGAGAGAGGGAGAACCTACTTAAACAGCGTGGCTTTGGCACTCTCCACCTGGAAGGCCACCATGGAATGGAATTCCGACAACAGCAAGGTATCCACCCTCTGGTGGAAGGCCACCACGTCCACCAGACGCAGATCCCTGAAGGGACACGGGGGCCTCAAAGTCACACTGAACAACCTAAACCTCAATGAGGGATTTGTGAGTGGGCACTGGGCAGTGTAGAAAAAAAGTTGAACTTCGTATGAAGAGACATTTATATTTGAAATGGATGAATGTGTGCATGTCAAGGGATGTAATCAATCATGGATATAATGTAATCATCACAGATGTACTCCTTTTTTTTAGAAAACAGTGAAACATTGAAAGATACTGTTATGTTGCAAAATATTCAGTACAGGTTGCTATTCTTTGGCATCCATGAAACCATGAAATAATTACTTTGTTTTTTGTTTTACAAAAAGTGTAAAATTCATAAATCGATGAACGTAAAGGTGGGATGGCTGGTGTGTGATGGCTGGTTTAGGCAGCCTCACCTGGTCCGAGTCAGACTGATTGGACACTGGGCCTAGAAGAGGCTTCACACCTGTTTTCCATTGAGAAATCGGTGTACACAGGTTGAAGGTCCCATGACATGCCAGCAGGTGTTAGTGTGATTAGCTGTTACAAGCCGTTTTTTAAATCTGCCCCTTATGACATCAAAAGTGGGCATGTCCACCTAGATGTGTGACAAATAGATGAGTGACGTTTGCTACAGTCCACTGGGTAGGCTGGTAGACTGATCTATCCAGCACTAGGTGGACACGCCCATGCCCTGCATCGAGCACCATCTATTAGTGTCTGTAACCTTACAATAAACTGGTCTTCCAACACCACCACCAAGCATCCTTGTCTCGAGTTAAACCTCTTACCCACTGCACCATCCGTCAACGGATGACGGAAGGCGTGGCTGAAAACACATCGGCAAATCAAAAACACAACAGCATCACAGTTTAATCACTTTGAATGCGGCTCCGCCCCATTCAAAGTCAATGGGATCCTCCAACGAACGGATGCAGCGGGCAAGAGGTGTTAAAGTCAATAAGAGTGTGGCAGCCAACTAGATGGCGTGTGTAGCATGAGACTTTCTACAGTAAAGTTCATTCAAAACCTGTCTTAAAGAATTTACCTGATATTGTCAATACAGGTAAGGGATATTTACCTGTAAGATACATGCCATAGCTGGAGCACCTGCAGCATTGCAGGGTTGATGGCGTGTAGTTGTCGACTCATCTTCTTCCTCGCTTTGATAAATGACGTGCTCCACGGCTTTGGCCCAACTTCCAGACTGGAGATGGGAAATATAAGACATCTACTACAGTCCAGTGTACAATAACCATAAGCTTTATAATAAAATGTGAAGTTGTATTAATTTGAACCAGATGACAAGTTGTTAGCACATTTGCTAATCAAGCATTTTGCCTCTTGTCTTGACATGTCAAATTGATAGGATTTACAGCAATACACTTTAAAAAGCCAGTGAGCCCTGTGTTTCAGATGGAATTTGAACACTGTGATTTGAAATAAATGAGTTTTAGGTAAGAGGGGGGCGTGTTATCCCTATGGTCACGCCCCCCACCAACTTTAAGATTTTCATTTTTCAAGATAGTGTTTTAATAAGAAATGTTGTATAAGAAATTCGCCACACACCGTAGCGTTATACTATAGGTGTCCGGGAAGCCTAACCCTTACTTTGAGATGGACATTAAATAAATCGCTGCTCAGACGGAGCTAAACCATCCACACACACCTTGGCGTTATACTATGTATAAGTGTCCGAAAAGACCAATTTTCTTGCGGACACCGCAGTCAACCGCTGCCCGGAACGAGCTTCACACGTTAACACAAACTGCTCCGCCAGTGGCCCTTGGTTGTGATGTCAGAATACCTCGGAAAAGGTTGTCTGATGTCATGATAAGAAAGCCACCACCTTCGCAGCAGCGTGGAACGTTCACAAAGTGTTTTGAGGAAAATTGCAATAATATAGAATTTAACCCATTTCTACTCTGAATTGGGGATTTATTTCAGTTACAGTGAACAATTATATAAGTCAAATTACCATCTAAAAAAATACAAATATTTTTCGGGTTAAATGTCTCTTTAAGTGTTCCAAAGAGTGCACAAATATCAAATGTTCCCTCATACAATAAATATTGGAGGAGGAGTTTTTTTTGGAGTTCTAAATTTAAAGTCAGAATAAAGTCGGAAAACTGAGATTTAATCTGAATTCTGACTTTAATCTCAGAAGAAAAAATCGCATGTGGGCCTAATCCTCTTTCGTGGGAAAGACTTACTCAGCATAATGAGAGGGGCATTCCTTCACCTTGGCCTCATCTCCCTCTCTTGGGTGTTGCAGCACAAAGTCCACTGCAAAGACAGATAATGGGTTTTATAGTAGTATAGTCCTTCTTCAACTAAATTCAAAATGGAAATAAAAACATCTGACAAATCTTGCCTTGCACCTATAAAAGATGGATGAAAAGCAAAACTTTACTCTTTCAGTAGTTGTGTACATTAAGACATGCAATCAGTAACACCCAAACATACTGTATTTAAAATATTTGATGTAGTCCATGATCTTAACAAAGAATAAGAAGACTGGTGTTTGATGATCGAAACCTGTACCATCTGAACTTGGGGGAAAGGGTAAGTCACATGCACAGTGGTCATGACCCCAAATCAAATGCAATGGAGTCAAACACGCGACTCTTGAGGTTGTGGGTGGCTTACCGATGGCTTTCTTCATGCTGAAGAGGTAGTCTTCTCTCATTTCCTCCGAGAGCTGCTCGATGGTCTGCAGCCGGCTCCTCAGGTGGGTGGGCACCAGGCCCAGAATGTTCTGGAGCCATGAGGCCTCCATGGGAGCCACATGGTCCGTGTCGATGCCACAGTGGATGTAGTGGTAGTATCTCTGACGGAACCACACAGCACACAATTAGGCTCTACCACAATTAGGCTCTACCATACAAACTGCCCTTACAAACTGCCCTGGCTAGATAGCTTTCTCGAATAGTGGTAAATGATGAAACCACAAATTGAGATACTGTGCTTACTTGCCTTCTTGCAGATTTAGAGACTGAGGTGTGCAGTTAGAATTCTGAGCAAAGTATATGGATTAACACACCCTCCTAACCTTAACCTTTTGACTTACTGAAATGTTGCTATGGTCTCAGAGTTCAGAATAACCACACTGACTATTACACAGCCACTAACGTAGCACAGACCTGCGCACCTCATTCTCAAAGTATGTGAGCATTGGCGTCAATCAAAACTTGTGGACATGTTTGTTTTTGAGCACTATTGGAGAAAAATGCCTAGCCAGGTCAGTTTCCTATGGGAACTGCAAAACATTTGTTTGGAAAATAGGGTATATGTATTAATAAAACTTCACGAGACACCACTAGAAGGGTTGAGTTTAACCAAAGTCATGGCTGATTTAAATCTAGACAGAGACAATGTCAACAATTATCTTGGGGTCTTAGCAAACTGGCCAAATCCTTTATCAAGATTTAACTTTTTTGTAATTTCTCTATTATTAATTGAATACCTTTTTCAATCAGTTACCTAGAGTTCGCTTTCGATAAAGGTGGTTGCTTAATCATTAAATGTGAACATGGGTGTGTTTCTTTGCAGTTTATGACCAAAACTAGGTGGGCATACATCTATTCGACCATGCACAAACATGCTGTGTTGTTACTTAGCAGTAGCAAGCATAAGCATGGTCCTAGACCAATACTGTAACAGCTACTCCTGGAAACGGCAGTAAAAAGAACACTGATGCCTGCTTAACAGACTGCCTTGAGAAAGGAAATCTAATAAAAATGTAATATTAAACATTGACTGTTCACAGCTCACCAGATTGTCCTTCTCAGATGCTGTAAGTGTGCCATATTTAGGGAGCTCACTGCTCTCCACTGCAGTCCTCCCAGTGTCAGTGTCTTGCTGCCTGAAAGAAAGATAGAGCGAATTGCACGCCAGTTTACTTTGTGTGCTTTTAACCAAACATGCTTTTAACCACATTCAAATATTTCACTGCCACAAGTAAATTAAGGTAAAAATATACTTTATTTACGTCATTTTTTTATGGGATGAGAGCAGACTTAACTTTTACATAGTTCACACACATGAATCCACATTTATTCTATATGTTCTCCATTACTGGGGTTAATGTGGAGCCACAGCATGTACTGAAAAGAGAGATAGAAGAAGAGAGCGACAATAACTCTAACATTGGCCTGTATTAATGTGAAAACCAGGAGCTCACAGGATGATGTGGACCAGGTCCCGCCGGAAGTTCTCAGGGTCCTTGAGACGACGTTTCCAGGAGCTCCCTTGCCGTTTCGAGGACTCTGAGCCATGGCCTGCCTTTCTTTTACCGGGACGCCCTAAGCCTCCTCCAAGAGCCTTACTACTCCGGCCACCTGGCCCTCCAACTGCCAGATCCCCTAAAAGATAGTATACTTTAATATTACCAACACAATACTAAACTAGTATTGTAGTAATAATGTTTAATATACTATATGAAAGGGGGCATTAGTAGTACAAATACCCCCTGACATATAATATACTTTAATATTACAAATACAAAACTAAACTACTAATGCCTCGCAAAACTGAAGCCCTTTCTGTCCTTCTCTGATCTTGAAACTCTTATACATGCTTTCATTACATCTAGACTTGATGATTGTAACTCATTATTTTCAGGCCTGACCCACTCCACTCTCAACAGACTTTAGCTAGTTCAAAATGCAGCAGCTGGATTAAGTGGCACCAAGAAACGTGGGCATATAACTCCTGTCTTGGCTAAACTGCACTGGTAAATTTCTAAATTTAATTTTTTGTTTTCAAAGTCCTCAATGGTTTGGCACCCAGGTTTATAGGTGACATATAAATTCTGTACAGCGCTCCAAGGTCACTTAGGTCTTCAACACAGAATCTTCTCTGTATCCCCAATACATGCCTTAAAATCAAGGGTGATAGGGCCTTCTCTGTTGTTGCCCCCAAACTCTGGAATGCCTTACCTTTATATATTAAGTCCTCTCCCAGCATTGACCGCTTTAAGTCCAACTTAAAGACTTTTATTTTCTCCCAAGCTTTCAATCTACCATATTTTTTTCCTTTCTCCTCCCTGATGTTCCCATGATATATAATTATTTTTGTTGTACTAATATCATTGTTTTTGTTTGTTTGTTGAGCACTTTGGGTCAACCGTGTTGTTCTTTTAAACGTGCTATATAAATAAAGTTGACTTGACTTGATGCCGCCTAACATAAAGTCTACTTCAATATTACTTATACAATACAAACGACTAATACCCCTTGTCACTTATAGTATACTTAATATATGATTTCACAGCTTTTGCAATGCGCCCATTTATACAGTACAGTACACAGTGTATGTTAAGGTACACTCACTTCTTACTGCGGCTCCGAAGTCGTCTGACTCCCATCTGGCCGGAGAGCTGAGGCTGAAGTTCGGCCTTGTCTTTCTCTGCCATTGACTTCTACCGCTAGCCTATACATACACAAGGCTTGCTGTTGGTCAACAGTGCTACTTTTGCTTCTGTTCATATGTTTGTTTTATTAATTTAAGGATATACAGTATATATATATATATATGTATGCATGTATATATCTATGTATGTACGTATGTAGGTACGTGAAAGAAGAATGTGCCATTTTTATTAAATGTGACAAATGTAGGATTTAATCATAATTTATGGCACACATTGTACATTGTTTTTTACAATATTGTAAAGCGCTTTGAGGGGCCGGTTAAGTGATGCATAAATAAAGTCAATTTACCATTTACCAAACACAAACACAGAGGAGTTAATATTGTGTGTCTGTAACGTTAAGTCACAGGCTACTGACAGCATTGATTGACTGTGGGTCATTCATACCTGTGGGAGTTGGTCCATGTCCCGGGTGTGTGTTGGACTCTGGAGCGTCTTCTCATCATGTGAAGACCCGTTCTATAAATGTAACGATAGGTTAGTAGTGGATACGTCCAGTTTAACAACTGTTTTTTTATAAAACAGGTGTTCCGAGGCGGTGAGTTACCAACTCACCTTGGAGTCCATGTTGGCGTGATTCAACAACAATCACAGAAACCCTATGTTCAACGTGTTTATGAACACCTAGATACCATGGTTCTCTTCTTTAAAAACCACCGTTCAATAGTTATTTCAGTTAATTCACGTTGCATCTAGCCGACGGAGTGTGCGCGCACGTCAAGTTGTTTAGTATCCAATGAGTTGCTAAGTAACCTGGGCGTTGCTAAGCAACCAGGAAGTTGCTAATAGGTCCATGAAGTAACGGCATGCAACCGCTCTCATCGGAATTCCATTGAACAATATCTTCTGCCCGAACAAATGTGAAGCGCCAAATGTTTGGAGGCACGCAAACCGCTCACGTTGTATTAATTTATAAAGTGGCTTTAATGAAGCCACATAGTATTTAAGTACCACGTTAAAGTGTATGTAATTGCTGCTCGATGGGTGTTGTGGTTGAAATCCCAGCAACGATTTGGTCTCGAGCCAGCGACGTGATCCACTTACCGCAGTTTACCCATGTTGTCAGAATGATTGGCTCACAGATATTCAATTTACCAACAAATGTTTATTGAATCAATGTTTTTCATGTATTCACATGTTTTGACAACGAAACGATTGCCAATTCAATACATGTAAACAATTGTGTAAGCCTTCAAAAAGGCAACCCTTAAATTATTCAATTCCACATAAAAGAAATACAAATCAACCACATTCACTTGTTGTGCATTGTTGTACAATTGATGTGTAAGTAAATCCATATAAAAAGTATTGCAGCACTCAATCATTAAAACAATATATATTCTGTTCCCTGGATTTATTTTAATATTATAAACAAATGGAATAAAATGCATAAAGAAAAAAGCATGACTTATGTTTCTTATTGTTGAAAAACTCGAAAATAGTGAATGCGTGGATTTGTCTCTAGTGTCTCCTGTTTCACCGTGTTATTCACCCTGTTTCACAGCATCTGTTTGTCTTGGTAAAATAATGTTGAATATGAAAGTTAATGTAGTTAGTTAGTTAAGCTTTGTGCCACCTAGCCGTCCATGTTATAGGCCTATTGTAGTGTAGATAACATCGACCGCAGGCTACTACAATACTTTATTTAATTCGCCCATTCATTCAGCCTTTGTTCACGGGAATCATTTCTATATTTAATTTGCATGAACTAGATTTAAGAACATAGTCGACCTCCTTAAGTAATGCTGTGGCTTTGTTTTCATGTCATGAGATTAATTTCACATGAGTAACCAGATTTTTGTCTGTCTTTGCTTTATAGTTTTACCCTTTATACTCAATAAAACATAATTGGATGGACATGCCTACCAGACCTGTGTGCGAGGACAGAACAGCTATCACAATGTAACAAAATAAAAACAAATGCTAAACATCCGGGCAGCGAGTGCAATGTAACAGTAACCAGCTAAGGACACATGAATAAAATAATCAAATGAAAATGAAGAAACAGCATGAATAATTGCTGTTTCATCCCCCCACAACTGTTGTTCTGGACAACCTCTTCTCAAGTATTTCTTCATTCTGGTGTCTTATTGGGAGATCCAAACTCATTGTTGTTCGGTCGGTTGTTCGAGTGGACGGTTGTTTTGTTTTGTTGGTGAGTCCGTTTGGTGAATGGCAAGTTGGTTTGTTAGTTGGATTTCTTCAGCCCAGGTAGACTGAGCTCAAACCTTGAATTGAAAAGCAAAACAGGAGAAGGTGGATGAATAATTAATACATAGAAACGAGCATTGTGATAATCTCAAAAGTTGCAATGCTTAATATTGAGCCCCTCCCAGATAGTAGGCTTGAGACTTTCAAAATAAAGAAATCCTCAAAGTGTTCTGCCCACTCTAACTGGCTGTTCAACTGTCTGACGCAATCCAGTGCAGATCGGCTGTGTGGGAGGAGTGAGTGGGAGGGGTTCTGGGATTGGCGATAGTATAATTCCTATCAACAAAGAGAGCGGTACGGACTGGCCAGCATTTGTAGAATATATCTGTTATTGGATATGAATATATTGATAACATTATTGAAATCACAATCTACCAGGATTGACTAAAGATATGTCTAGGTTGTTTTAAGGAACAATCTTTTTACTTAATCATGGTTGATGAATAATAAATAAACAACATTGACAAACAAGCCAAGGATATTGTCCTTCAAAAGCAAATGGTTAGGTTCCTCACCAATCTGTGACACCTTTGATCAGGTCGAGGCTGGCAAGATCAATCAGGACCTTTGGACAGAGTAAACACATGAACTCCGGTTACTTCTCTCACTAAAGGAATCTCGTCATAGCCAACCAATTCCTACACCCAATCAAAACTTATAGGGACATAATTGCATGGCTGTCTGTCTGAGTATTCAGACATTGTTATTATTCTTTATTGTACATTTTCTCAAGCCGTGTAATCCAACGGGCTCTCATAGTTTGTTTACCATGCCGATCTCCTTTCTCTCTCGGCTGTGGAACATCCTGTTGTTCTTCACGGCTATGTCCAACTTCCTTGTGAGAGCTTCTTCTTGCGACACATTAAATTCAAACCTTGCAAAAGAGAGGAACAGCAGGACAGTAGGATTTGACCTATTAGGATGTGCATGTCATTACATGCACATGCTAATTCTTTAACATCATGATGACTATGAATCAATAGTTCAACATGAAGAGAAGAGATGAGAGAAGGATTGACAAGAGGGGGAAGAGAAGGAGAAGCAGAAAAGACTGAGCAGAGAAGGTAAGAGGGAGTAGAGAAAATGGAACAGGTAAGAGAAGAAGAAAAAGAAGAAGAAGAAGGGGAGAATAGAAGGCAAGAGTATAGAAAGAAGAGAAAAATAAACGTCAAATATAGATGATGAGAAGGACCACATTCAAAGGGAATGTGGTCACTTGCAGTCTTACTTCTCATTGAACGTGGGGTTGATGTTCCTCTTCTTCACCTGCGTCCGCATGCGGTGCCTCCAGGACTGGTCAGGCAGCAGGTACAAGCGGACGTAGGAATCAGTGCCGTTCTCATTGCACGGGATCAGGTCTCTGCACCAAACCGGGTATTTTACGTTTTAACGTATAGAATAGTTTCACAATAAAAATCAAGGACATACATTTAGGCATAATTTACTTGATCATGATCGGTCAATTGACGACAGATTTGTCCAGGTTAATTGATGCTAAGAGCTATCAGCCAGTTGTTTCCTTGACAAAGCAAAAACCATATGCTCAAAGCGTAGCACACAAATATTTTAAATCCAGCTGGTTACGTCAATATGGAAGCGACAACGTTAGATGAAAGTGCGTGATATCTAATAATTGGTAGTAACTTTGGCATGTAAAGAGTAAACAACAACCCCTGTTATTGGAAAATAATCTACTTCGGTTGCGGTAAAAAGCCAATGCCTTGCCTTGGCCGAACACGAAACCTGCTTTTCTTTTATTCCATCAACTTATCCCTAATTGCGGAAAAATATTAAATTATTCTTGAAGTATTCTTTGAGTATATTTATTTGGGCTGTCAAAGACACTTCTGGTCGATTGACCATGGTTTTTGAGGATGATTTAAAGGGTAGTGATTCAAAACTGTTAGAAAGCAGAGGTGTCCTGATGTTTAAGAAAATGCAGACCCTGTGAAAGTCACAGACCTATCAGAATCAAGTATTTAATAATGCTGTGGTATAAAAGCAAAATATACCTCAACGGTGTGTTGCGTGGTTGAAAAGTTATGTATTAATAAACATTGTTTATTCCTTACGAATATATTCTGTATGATATGCTGTGCATATGGAACATTTAATGTGTTGAATAAAGTAAGACAACCGTGCGCAACGTCATATCAGACTTTCAGGTCGCAGACAAAACAGAGAGGGGGCGGGGATTCAGACCATGCCCCAGCAATCCTGAGCCTTTGCAAGACGAGATGCAATGTATATCAATATACTTCATTACATTTTCTAGATTAAATATGCGATGGCTGCATAGCGGATACAATCCTCTGATATATATAATGCTTATTTTAAGATTTTTGACTGATCAATTTAAGCATATATGATAATAATAATAATAAATATATCCGCAAGCGGTGATTAACGGGGTCCGAGCAAAATGAAAAGTCAAGAACTTAGAGCTTATTATGAAGGAAAGATGTTGATGTTCCCCTTAATGCCATACTGTGCCTCGGCCTTCAGGTGACTGGGCTGCAGAGCAATGGCCGAATGTCATGTTCAGCATGTTCATAAATGTCTCTCCAAACTTAGGATCATCAGTACAAGGCATTATCCCATTGAGCCACTGACAAACCTGAAATGTAGCCCCATTGACATGGTAAAAATGTCTACTGATAAGCACACAACATCCAGAAAACTCAACGCAAACATTTCTCAAATGAATTAAGGGCTTTCTTAAAAGCAAATACATGAAAAATCGTTGAAATTCTGGGGAAATTAAACATTCTTTGTCAAGAACACTAACGGAAGAAGTATTAATATGACAGGCTAATCGGGATTTGAACTCTCAAACCAAGGATCATCAGTACAAGGCATTATCCCATTGAGCCACTGACCTTCCTGAACTGCATGAAGCCTCATTCACATGCTGCAAATGTCTATTGATAAGCACACATCAAGAAAACTCCAATCACACATTTCACAAGAGAATTAAGGGATTTCTTAAAAGATTAAAATTAGAAAAAATTAATGGTATCCACCTAATGATAGCCGTATGGTAGATATACAATAACAAAATGGTTAGATAGACAAAATGGGTTGAGACTGTGGACGTTTGGCTTTTATATGAAATTGTGGGAAAAGTAAACATTTCTAGAGCAGAAGACCAGGGTGAAAAAGATGCCTCTGATTTAAGAGATTAATATGATGAAAGAATTTTGAGACAAGGTCAATCTCGTAAGGAGAAATAAGGCTAGTTCATAATTTTTTTAAATAGCGCCACCTTTGGGTGCAGTACCACAATTTGGGTTTATTAGTAGTGGGGGGTATTGGTATCCACCTAATAATAGTCGTATGTTTTTATTGTACAATAACAAAATGGTCATATAAGAAAAATGGGCTAACTGCTCCAACTTTATTGGCCAATATTTGATATTTGAGTCCAGGTCAATCTGGTGAGAAGAAACAAACCTAATTCATGATTTTTTACAATAGCGCCACCTTTGGGTGCAGTACCACACATTAGGGTTTATGGGTAGAGGGGGTTAGTGGTAACCATACCTGAACATTTCTTCCATGACTTTTACAGAATTTGAGAGAAAAAAAAAATGTTACAGAAACAATAGGGGCCAAGCAGCTTCGCTGCTCGGACCCCTAATAATAAAAAAAAATAATAATAATATGGGGGCCTGCACTACTATGCTACACATGGGGGAGACGTACCTGCAGGAGTTGACCAGGACGACAAGCCTCTTCCTCAGGGTTGTGTAGCGCACGGTCAGGTGGATCTTACCAAAGGTCCCCTGGTGGTTCAGCACCTCCCTGCAATGACAACGAGGACATGCCCAGTGAGTCCAGTGACCGCATCCATGCCTTTAAACGCCCCAGCGCTACGCCCCCCACACACACACACACACACACACACACACACACACACACACACACACACACACACACACACACACACACACACACACACACACACACACACACACACACACACACACACACACACACACACACACACACAATGTAGTGAAATCCTTTAAGCACAGCTCATGCGCTCATTATTCTTCAAATCCATCCCATCGCTTCTCTATAACAAATTAATCCACGGCCCTTGACCCATAAAGCCATTGTTGGGAGTTGTGCCATGTTTCAGGGGACTTATTAAGTTCCTTGTCCTAACATTCTCTAACAGACAATGTGCATGCATATATAGCTCGTAATGGACAAAGATGTCCCTGTTGGGAGTTCGGTCGTGTATCGACTTTGTATTATTATATTATTTTAACCGTGTATGCTGGTTACTATGTACTATGTCTCGAAAGTTCATCCCGTTTAAAGCTTTGGTTAGTGACTGTCTATAGTCCCCACTGCAGGGGCGTGATCTTACACAAACTGTATTAATACTTTATGTATCTGAATACATTTTCATGAATTCCTTGCGAATGCTGCCTGTGTGCCTTGCGCGCCTATGCCTTGTGTCTAATTGATTCCCGAGCTTGCTGCTTTGCCTACAGAGATCATCCTGAACCACAGAACTCAGCCGGATCAGACAACAGCTAGAAAGCACACATAACACCAATGAGAGCAAATAGTGTTTGCCTAAAGTGACTAAGCACGGACTCCATCACTCCAATACTACCATTTAGCAATTTAGCAGACACTGTTAATCAAAGTGTATTATAGAAGATAAATGCCAAACAAGGGTGAAATGAAAATCATTCCTACAGTCAGGTCTCTTGACATTGGGGCTCAAACCCATAACCTTTGGGCTGAGAGTCACACACACTGCCCCCGTGACGAGACGTTCCAGATACAAAGCGTGCACTGACTTTGGGTAAGACGCTCCCTCGGAGAGGTCGAAGCGAGAGGAGGCGATGGAGTTGTCCGACAGCAGGCTGTGGGAGTCGTAGCGGCGCATCATCGGCGTGTCAGGGGCCGTCCGCCGGCCGCTGGTGCCCAGGAAGGAGCCCCGGCGCTGGCCGTCGTACTCGCCGTTGAGGGGGCTGACTGGAAGGGCGGCCCGGGACGGGGTGGCAGCAGCCGCAGAGGGAGTACCCGAGCCGGAGGGAGGGGCCGGGGGTTTACCTCCCGGGGCGGACTGGGCCGGTTTGGGCTGTGGGGGAGGATCGAGGATGGGTTCTGGTTCCGGTTTTTCAATGGTCAGGACCTGGTTGGATGGATGAGAGCATGGGTGAGGGCACGGGGCGGAACATGTGTGGAAAGTGTACTGCAAAGATCTACAAAAAAATCAACCGTGAAGCCCCATTTCTAGCCAGGGTCAGTTTCTGATCTTCTCCACAAATATCCTCTGAATAGATACTATTCAAATGAATGCTACTTTGATTTATTTTGTAGCACACAACAATTTCGTGCATATATTTTTATCTATATTTTACTTCTGGGACTGAAATTAGCAGCATGAAGGAATCGTTTGAATGTGATGCTTTAAATAATCCTATATCAATTTGAGATGTATCCGACTTAAAAATATTAACTTTGAGAGCATTGTGTCCCATTAAAAAAATCCTAAAAACACACAGGAGGGAGATTTGAAAACTTGAAAACTTAAGATAAGTAGTTTACATGTATTCATTTCAGAAGGGAAATGTGGGTCTTACCCCAGAAGCACAGGTAATACAAACAATTGATTCATAAGCATACGAGTACAAGTTCAGTGACATGGTGAGCAACTATTTCCCCTTCAGTGGTACTCAATGTGATGTCTGTGGGAATCAGCCCTACCCGGAGGGTGGCCTTCAGCTTGATCTGGCTGGTGGCCCCTGAGCGCTCCAGCAGGAAGGGCTGTTCCAGGGTCATGTTGGACACGTTGAAGAGCCGGCTGAGGGGGATGGTGAGCACACCCAGCACATTCTTCTTCTCATGTTCCTTCACCTGCCTCCAGGGAACAGAGTACAAACCACAGCCCAGCCTTAGGACGATGGATACAAGTGATTTACAGAAGACATTTGTCCTGTTTGGACCATGTTTGTATACGTGTGTGTAAGAGTTTGTGCGTGACCGTGTGTGTCTTTTATTCAAAGTGATGTAACAAATAGTGAATAGTATATAGTAAGTAGCGTGGCATTGTAATGCATAAAAAAAATCATGTAAGCATGAGGTACAAAATCCTGCATTTACGACCATTAATCATTAGAAAACCCTTGTTTCACTGTATTATAATCATTATTTGGTCAGGGGGGTGTCATAAATAACTGGCCTGTTAAGCCCTTTGAGACTAATCGGGATTTAGGGCTATACGAATACAATTGAGTTGAACACCCATCACGACTACCAAGCGATGACGCTTTTCAAATCAACTATGTAGAACAGATTGTGTTAAATAGCAACGTATGCAACATGTTTCATAGCAGACCTCCACGGTGAGCTGCTCATTCTTGATGCTGTGGACAAAGAAGGTGAACCCCTCCTCCCACACTGGATTGTTAGACGCGTAGGCAACCTGCACAATGTGAAGAGAATTATGAACACACACACACACACACACACACACACACACACACACACACACACACACACACACACACACACACACACACACACACACACACACACACACACACACACACACACACACACACACACACACACTTAATTTAGTTTCAAAATAGCAATTACAAGACACTTCTGTCTAAGAAGTAAATGTTTGTTGTTTTGTCAATTGTGGTAATTTAAAATAACACTGGTACCTTGCTCTTTTGAACGTGGTCACGGATAGACATCTCCACCAATGTGTTTGGCTCTGCAACTCTCTTTGTGAGCTAATGAAACACAATCACAAATATTTATGTTACAGTACTGGATCCAGCATACACACACACACACACACACACACACACACACACACACACACACACACACACACACACACACACACACACACACACACACACACACACACACACACACACACACACACACACACACACACACACGCACGCACGCACGCACGCACGCACGCACACGCACACACACGCACGCACGCGTGTGTGTGTGTAAGAAAGGAATGCAATAAGGTATAGGCAATTAATATAGGTTTGACATGTGTTTGATATTGAGCACCAAACACTAGACAACAAGAGAATATTGGTGGTATATTATGTTAGACCTTTCATCAGAAGACACTGAGGATTCCTATTGCAGTTCCATTAAAACCAACAGAGGGCGATGAATGTTAATAGTACCGGCAACTCAAATCAGGACACACTGTGTACTAGGTTAGCAGAGCTATTTTAGCTCAATATACTGAAGACTTCATAATAATTGAGATAGGTTTGTAATAATAGGAGTAACATTTGTAACTATGTATTCAGTGAACTTTTGTTGATAAGGGTGGTTTGCGATTTTGTAAATTAAAACACATTTTAGTGAACAATCTGGTGAACTTTCTGCCACACCTACAACTCTCATTGCAATTCTGGTATTGACAAAACCAACAAAGCTTCAAGTTGAAAAGCAAATTTAGAAACCCAATTTGGTTACTGCCACACCCATATAAAGTGACATGCACAGTGACCAGACAAACAGGAAAACCCAGTCACACACAAACAGAAGGGCAGATACCAACAGACGCCCTAGCCAACTACCATGCAATGTTCAATATAAAACCAGATATACATTCCTGCGTACCAATGTGTCACGGATCAGGGAACATATGTGGGTTGCTGTACTTGCAAGGAAATTCATATGTTGATATATAACCATTGTATGCTATTTTTAATCAACCAATCATAACTTATTAGTGGCTTGAAGATTACATTTATTATCACAATAAAGTATGTTCCCAACAATGTTATATGCATGTACACTAAATATATTTTCTTACCTTGGCTTCCTTTGAATGCTTACCCTGTTTCTGATTGTGAGTGAACTCACTGTTGTCTTTCTAAAATATAAAATGAAACAGCAATATGAACGGACCCAAGCCATTGCAGATCACAAAAAATGGTTGCTAGCAATGTCTGATTAGACTTACTGGAAGGTCTGAGGCATTGTCTAAATAAACCGCAAGCATGGCACAGGCACAACCATCAGTAGTCTGTAAGTAAAGGGTTTATGGATTAACTCATTTCTATACAAGACAAGTCCTGAAGGGGGACAATTTTGTACAGAGGCCAAAGGACATACAACTTTAAGTTTTACATTTTTATTTTGAATTCTAAAACTAGTCGAAAAACACTGTCTTTATAGAGGGGTGTGTGTGTGTGTGTGTGTGTGTGTGTGTGTGTGTGTGTGTGTGTGTGTGTGTGTGTGTGTGTGTGTGTGTGTGTGTGTGTGTGTGTGTGTGTGTGTGTGTGTGTGTGTGTGTGTGTGTGTGTGTTTATAATGCAGCGTCTATGTGTATGTGAGAGGTCACTAGGTGTTTAACGCACTGTACCTCATTCAAGAGGCTCTGGTCGGTGTGGAGAGAGAGCCACTGGAGTCTCATATGCACCTCACCGCTCTGAGTATCAGTCAGAGGAAACCACTGTCACAGGGAACAATATTCATTATATCCAACACAATACAGTACATATATAATAAACAGCACATCCACAAATCAGTATATGTATAATATGCAACACATCCTGGTCTTAACACATTGACTCCTGAGTGACCAACACTGAAATAAGGTTGAAATTTATAACAGTGTTCCTGATATATGTCCAGTTTCTACAATTACTTTCTTTCCTTAAAAGTGTGTAGATCTACACTCATTTCTGGATATAAGAAAGTTATTGGAAATTAACTATTTAACATTTGGTATGGTAAAGAATACTTTATTCAATAAATGTATTCCCGCGGACATGAAAACATTCTGAAAGTTAACACTCATTTACAATTAAGACGCTGATTTCCTTAGTAACCAGAACCACACCGTCACCCGCACCCTCACCTTATCCAGCTCTTTCTCCTTCTTCACGTCTCCAAGATCCAGGATATGCCTACGGAGGGAGTTCATAACGACTTCAGCTGACTATCATTTTCTATGTTTACACATACACATCTATACAAGACAGCCAAACAGGCCCGGCAGGCAGGTGGACCGATAAACGGACAGACAGGCTGACTGATAGACAGACAGATAGCTATGCATCCAGGCAGGTGCAGGTAACTAACAGAACATCCAACCAATTGATAGATCGGCAGTCGGGTACATAAAGACTGACCCACCGACCAATAGAGAGACAGACAGACAGACAGATCTATCGATAGACGGTCGGTCATGTTAACCTTCCGAGGAAGTCGTCCTTGTCCGTGTCCTCGTCGAACAGCTCCAGGTCAAGCTCCTGTCCTGGGGCCTCGTGGACTACAAACTGAGGAAGGACAGACAAACACTCTCTTGCTGGTGGTGGGGCCTCAGTGACCATGCACAGAGGAGGCTTTTTCAAACATTTAAAGTTGCTGATAAATGTTGAATGTAGGGACCCATTGTTTGCATTGGCCAAGCAGATTTTATTTTATGAAAAATGTATGTATACCCTCTGATAACTATATTTCCTTGATGACATTTTGTTTTATAGAGTTTACATAAAGCCACTAGCATATCCAGATACATGATACCAAGTTAGAGGTAGGCGGGAGAGAAAGGCTGAACAATTTCCAATCCTACACCAGGTTTTCTTGTACTCGAAAACGTATAAACGGCATACAACGGGGATATGTTAGTGCCACATACTATGAGTACCATTAGGTGAGAGAGTAATTTTACTAAAACATATCGGGATCAAAATGTAATTATACCAAATCATAAGACATCTTTTCTGCTAGTCTTACGCCTTATCTTACATGGAGAATGTTATTATACTGCTACAAATTGTCTTGGTGTGAACAACATGATAAATACCCTAGTCATAACAAGGACAATTCAGACATATGTCACATGCCAACATGAACACACAGGGAGAGCAAGACTTTCATACTAAAGAATACAGTATAAACATATACATTATATGATCATTATAATGGCAATAAGTACGGTATATAAAAACATATTATTATCCTAAGTAGGTCATATAAAACAACTATCATTATAGAGTATATCAGTCTGCCCCATACCTCATACACCTCGTTGGTCCAGCGTGGGTTGAGGTTCTCCTTGATAGTCTTGGTCTTGAACTGCGAGTTGCCCACCCGGAGCACTGCGTAGGGGTCCGACTTGCCCTTCACCATACCCATCATGAAGGTGTCTTTTGGCACCAGGTTCCTGGCCTCCACTAGGTGCACCCGGACCACCCCCTGCAAGAGCAAACACACTCAATTTGGAAACTGGGATCACCTTCATTCCTATTCATCCCTGGAAGGAGGGATCCCTCGACTTTGTTCCTTTTCAAAGTTTGGGGTATTTTTCCCTGGAACTTTAGCACCGTGAGCCCAAGGCACAAAGCCATTTCGGGACAGAGAATAATGATAATGTTTTGGAATTTCCAAAATAGACTTGCTTCCTATACGAAGCTAGCTCTGTGACTCTTATTTGAGTCACTCTTATTTTAAACTCACTTTATTTTATGCTCTTGTTGTGTTGTTCCCAAGGTTAAGAACTTTGTGTTACAGTTGTGTTTAAAAAGGGCTTAACAAATAAAGTTTGATTGATTGCTAGATGGGCCAGTCAACTACAAGTACAAGTACATGCCGTCCTTTGTAGCTTAACTGGGAATGCCACCACTGCCTGGGTTATGGGTTTATTCCCACTGGGGCCACTGAAAATAACATTGTAAAACTTGTAAAACTCCTTGCATAAAAGAGTTACAAATATTGTAATGTATAATAAGTTCAGTTCAAAAGCAGAAACTCCAACATATTGTTTGATGGCAAATAGGATGAAGTCATGGCAACAAATACTTAACAGTAGCTTTACTTACACAAAATGTAAAACATGCTTATGTTGAGGTTTACCAAAGGTAACCTTATATGATCAACCAATTACAATGTTTGTCAAACATTTTCAAATGGTAATTGAAGTCTTATTTGTTATGCTACATATCTGGCCCGTCTGTAACATGATAATGTGCATGGACCACATTCCAATTAGCTTGTACGGACAATAGTGGTGTTTTCACCATTGCATTCCTGTACCATTATCTTCTTTTGTTTAACTCTACATGTGACAACCATTCTGGAAGAGCAAGTAATTAAGTAAAGCTATAAAAGCGCCACGATGGGTGATGTTGATAAGCAAAGACAACATTATTTCCAAATATAGCGATCAATCATGGGTCGCGTGTCCATCATCAGCCAAGCAGTGAGCATAGTCTACAGGTAGGCTGGTAGGTTGACAAGTCAACACAATACTATAGGGCCCATATCTAACCACAAAAGTACGATGTTGATATTATTAATATCAACGATGTTGACAATTACTAACCAGCCATTCCAAGGTTAATCAACATCAACATTCGATCTTAGGGCAACACAGTGCTACAAGCCATAACGAATGTGTTTTGAGTGCCGTACCCGAGGTAGGGGGAACCTCATCTGGTCCACCTTGACTTGATCTATGAGGGGGATGCACATCCGGTTGGGCAGCACCATCATAGAGGAAATGATGTCCATGATGGTCTCTTCAGATAGCGAACTGGTGAAAGAAAACAGGAGATAGAGATGGAAGGTTCATTCAATCCAAATACAGGTGCCTACGAATCCTACAGATAGACTGTGGACACTAGGGATCGAACCCAGAACCTTTTGGCTGGGAATGAAATGCTCTAGCCCATTGGTTCTCAAAGTGCGGCCCGCGGAATCATTCCTGGCGGCCCGCAATGACATACATAATTATGTAAGTTATATAAAATAATTTAAAAAAAAACTTTTTTTTTTATTATTATATCAATATTAATTTAAACATGATTATAAAGAGAAAAGTCGATTCTCTCTAGCTTTCAATAAAATCCCTTTTCATTTGTTAGTTTTAATCCAACTGTACATTTCTTTGAAAGGCTGAACCTCAGTTTCGTGATTTAGACCTCACTTGACCTCACTCCCAGAGGTCCACGGGGCAATGTTTTTTTTTACCACTGGGATGCTGGCGGCGTTTCCCGCCAATCTTTTTTTTCCTTTGGCGGCCCTCAGTCAAATTTTGGGTTCCTAAATTGGCCCTCAGTTGTCAAAACGTTGAGAACCCCTGCTCTAGCCACTAGATGTTATGGCCTTGTGTTATCAAGCATTCACTCTAACTCTGAGGGAATGAGCAACACACCTGAAAGCGGGACTGTCTAGGAGGTTGGTCATGCCGGTCCAGTTGATTTGCAGCGTCTGAAATCAGGTTGGATGGCTTAAAACGAGATCACCTGTACAGGGAAATCATGGAGAGAGAGCTACTCCAGTACAGAAACACTTACAGGCCGGCGGATGAAGAAGAACGTGACTCCTCCGACCAACGGGGCTTGACCAATCAGAGGCTCCAGAATAACCCTCATCATTCCTTTGAACTGGACATGTTAAAAACAATGTATTGCATCACCTTAACTGACTACTCATCGGAAATATTTTGATAGAACAGTACCTTTTGCAAATAAAATGAATGCATCTTTACAAATAACAAATTCAAACTTATTGCTTTATAAAAATGTTTCATATCGTAACAATTTCCCACATGTATATTGTGAGGGAATGTATGTATTGTTTTGAATTGTTAAAACGATGAGGCATATTATTCAAAGTGTTCAGATGTATATAGTATGGTTCAAGTTTTGCGAAGGACAGAACCTGAAGTCCTTTGACACCAGCTACTATGGGAGGCTTTATTTCTGCATCAATGTCAGCATCACCATCGTAACTGCGAATTAAATGTACAAATATTTAAATAGAAAGTAGCATAAATAACGGCAAGTCAATGTGGGGCTAAAAGATTAATGCAATTATACGACTTAAAATGCAATGAAACTAAACAAAAGGTCACAAATAATTGTTTCATTAAGTTGCTGATCACGTGAAAATTATTATTTTTTATTATTTAAAATTTGTGTGAAACTAAAATCAAAAAAGAAAAAAAATCGTATCCAACAAGCGTATAGCATTTTTCACCAGAAGAAACCGATGCATAGACTTTGACTCACCATATATTCATGTCAAGAACCACTTCTCTCTTGTCAACTTCGTGAGTGTAGGCCCTCATGCCAGTGATCTTGAGAGGCTGGAATCATTTAGAAGAACCAGGTGATGAGAAAGCGACATATGCTGCTGAGAAGTTCTGCCCTAGTGGCATCTTTGTCCAGCATTCAAGGAACTGAGGTAAATCTCCCGTCTGGACCAATATCCAGCCGTCCACCTTCTTCAAGAAACACTTTAAAACTCATCTCTTCCTGGAACATCCCACAAGCCGACTTGTGTAATGTTGCTACCTGTGTTATTTAGCTTTTTTAGTCTAGAATGCACTTTGGTGTGCTGTACTATTGTTTCTCCTCACTATTGACAAAGGACTTCGAAATGTGATACATCTACTCTGCTGTAAGTGTTTGCACTACCAAAAATACAAAATGAATATAAAAAACGATACTTCTGCACTGTTTCTTTAATTTATTTTAACGAGCTGACGCAGAAGTTGTTGTTTTGATAGTTCTCAGTTCTCCACCTCACTACTA
Source organism: Gadus chalcogrammus (assembly GCF_026213295.1). Classification (NCBI taxonomy): domain Eukaryota; kingdom Metazoa; phylum Chordata; class Actinopteri; order Gadiformes; family Gadidae; genus Gadus; species Gadus chalcogrammus. The sequence goes on from NC_079431.1 coordinate 18,126,683, forward strand.
TCTATCCAGCCTTCATCTTAGATTTAGATGTACACATGTCAAGTACCTCATTATGACAGTAGATCCAAAATACGGGGACATAAAAATAGTGGGACATATTAAAAAAAAAAGAGGACCCATTATACCAACAGGTGTGAGTGTGATTAGCCTTACAAGCCGTTTCGAAAATTTGCCCCATATGACATCACTAGTGGGCGTGTCCACCTAGATCTGTGCTTGATAGATGAGCAGTGTTTACTTCTGTCCACTGGGTAGGCCGGTAGACTGATGGTGGTATAATATGTACCCTTTAAAAATGTCATGATGAGAGTTTCCAAGAGTAGTGAGAGATGAGAGCAGACTAACCTTGTGTCCAAAGTGGACCTTGGTGAAGGTGAAGGCTTTCAGGGCGGAGTTAGACAACCTGACAGCAGGCTGGATCTTCTCTTTGAGGAGCTTCTCCATAAACATGCTGAAGAATGGCCAGGCCTGCTCCAGTACCTGGTCACACAGAGAAATAGATGAATCTAATACACATCATATCGTAACGATAGATTATTGACAAAAAGAAAAGCAAATAATAGGCCATTGAAGAGAAATGCACAGCAACATTCAAACTGGTTCTTATTGTGTATTCTATCTTTTAAACCTTAACATATGTTTAAGAGGTTTTAGACGTCACAAACAGTCTATCAATGTACCTTGTTAATCCAGTCTACTTTTTCGACATCAGGAAATTTTACCTTTGGGGGGAAGACCAAAAGTTAAGTTATATTAGATACACTCACATGCATGACACTATCTTTATTGCAAATCAATCATCATCATTCAGGTTTTAGACATTAAATATTGTTTATTTGAATTATCAATTTGATACTTTCAATTGTAACCTCAGAAACGTAAATCAAAATGAATCATGCCATGAGGGGAATCATGCAATGTTACATTGACACAGTAATAACATTGTTCCCAACATTGTAAAAACGGCTTTGTCGCCATATCACAAATTAAGGGGAAGTGACATGAATGAATGAAAGCATCATGAGTTCATTCAGAGAGTAATAGTAATCTCCAGTCTTACCATGGGGCCTCATGAAGTCTGCCAACTGTAACAGGGGTCTGGGTGTTAACACTAGTACTACTAATTGAACACATGGCTTATTGGATACAGAGGCATGATTTATTGTGGAGGTTAAGGTTATTAAATTAATTGTATATTTATTTCACACACACACACACACACACACACACACACACACACACACACACACACACACACACACACACACACACACACACACACACACACACACACACACACACACACCTTCCAAAGAGTCGACTTTTGAGTCACCAAGAGACAACACGTTTAACACAGTCACGGTGAGGTCACTGCAGATGTGCATGGGTCAAACCTAAAGAGTAGAGCCTGGATGTATGCTTTCATGTGTCTGCGTCTTGAAAATATCAAACATGTTGGAGTAGGCAGTGTCAACATGAAAAGCTCAAATAAAATGCATTACGGAAATGGATAAGTCAAGTCTGGAAAAACATTGCAATGTGTTAGCGTTGTATTCATTATTGCCCCAAGTCGGGGGTCTCTTCTAATGGTATGCAGTAATGCAGTGTATGAAGTAATCAGTCGTCAATCTTTGTACTCAGCCAAACATAAAACAACACAACACTCTACGTACCCATGTGGCCATGCTCAAAGATTTAGTCAACTCCCTATTGATCTCATGTGCTTCATTATCCGCGAAGTCTATTGCAGTTCCGATCCGGACGTCTTTCCACTGGCGATTCTTCTTCCACCAGGTGACCATCATCATGCACAGCAGCACCCAGCTGATGCTGAGTCCGAGGTACCCCGTCAGATACACCGGATAGAAGACCACGAACGCCCGTCCGGCGTACATCATGAACTCCATCAGCATCTGGTTGACCGCGGAGGGGCTCAGGTTGCGCGTGATGCTGCCCCCCAGCCCGTCCACGGGGGGGCTGAGGTTGCGCGTGCTGCTGCCCCCCGGCGCGTCCACGGGTCGCCCTGGGTTCATGGCCATGTCCCACTTGCAGTATATCCTCCTAAATGCTTTTTCTGTCCAAGTGCCTCTCGGTTAGGTTGCCTTGACTCGCCCTCGCATTCCAGATTTATCGACTATAATCCCTGCGTCCTCCAGATTGTTTCTTTCGGTTTTTATTCTACAGGTGAGGGATTTACCTTTTTGCCACTCGTCGATATTGTTGTCGTAGCTTGTCGGTGTATCGGCTGACGGGTCGCGATCCACCGGGATTTGTGATGGTTTGTTTATTCTGCCATTCAATGACTTCCGTGTTTGAGTGTCGACACAATAAACGCTCCCGAAACAGCCACACCTGAGCGTGACGTCATGATGGGTGTGGACTGGGAGAAGGAAGACAGGTCCCATCATGGCAGGCCTACTCATATGCCCAATCCCAAAGTGAGCCCTGAGGACTAAGGACTCACGGACTTAATTGATCTCAGGTGCTAGTTGAGTGAGTGCGTGAGGCCACATGGGCTCAGATAGGTATAGATGGGATTCGGACAGAACTTCAAGAGAGCACATGTTACCAGTGGCGGACTCAGGGGGGGTGCCTCCATGGTTGAAAATGTGCCCTCAAGAGTGGCGAATACGAGAGAATATGCCTTATTGGCTGCCCTTTACATGTGAAAAAAATGATTGGGTGCCCTCTGGGGCCCCTTCATACAATAAATGATGATGATGAGCCCTCTAGATAAGACAATTCGATAACGTGCCTGAGTGATGTCCTTACAGTGCCTCCATGGTTGATGAAGTGCCTTCTAGAGTGGTGAATACGAGACAGTGCCTTATTGCCTTTACGTGTCAAAAAAATGAATGGGTGTGCCCTCTGGTGCAGAAAGGCAGAAATTCCTATATGGGCTGTTTCCCAATGTCAAGGAAGCATGGTCAACGGCCGCCCTTTTAAGGACGCTACGTCATAGAACGCCGACAAGTGTTCCAATGTTGAGGACACTCGAAAGCCGCGCCATTTTTGCGTCCTTTGTTTTTGAGAGATTTTTCAAGGATGCATCGCTGCATCCTAGACGAGCCAAAACTACGCACAATCCTCTGCGTTCACTGGGCGGGTTCTTGAAAATGGCAGAGCAGTACACGTTCAAATGAAGTGAAGCCGTTTCTCAATTCGCGTACTTGTGCGTGCTCGTGTGCTCGTGGACTCGTGAAACGTCATCAGTCGTTGCCCGAGCACTGTTCCAATTCGAAGCACGCATCAAGCGAGTACTGTCGTAAAACCCGGAAGTGTTCTGGATGCGTGCTCGATATCGCCGTTTCACCGAGCATGCATCGGAGGTGGCTCGTGTGTGCTTGCTCCCGCTATAAATCCCAGGATGCATTTCGCACTCGCAGCAGTAGGCCTACGAGGGCGGACAATATGGAGAAGACGCACAAGTTACAACTGTAGCTTAAGTTACTCTTAACTTATATATATATTTATATAATATATAATATAATAATAATAATAATAATAATATATAAATATATATATGTAAGGTCGTGTGTGTATAGCTTATACACATGACAGGACACTCATATCTTTTCAATTGTTATTCATTCAGAATATTTACATACTATTTGAAAATGAAAGAGGCTGGGATTTTGTTTTGTATCATTTGTTTATATTGTTCAGTAGTATATGCCTAAATGAGGCCGTAGCACAGTTAACGGACGAGCAGAGGTGGTGACGTCATCGAGTCCGCTGCTGTTCCAATCGCAGGTACGTACTCGCGTGCTCGCAAGTATGTGCTTGAAGTACAGACTTGCCAAGTACGTGCTTGCAAGTCATCGAGTCCGTAGTACGCGTGCTACGAATTGAGAAACGGCCTGAATTTATATCAGAGAATGTCTAATATGAGGAGAATGGGCACTCGCGGGTTAGTTCCGGTTATCTGGACTGTTTGCAGTAATAATCTCTGACCACGCGGGGCGCTCGTAGGCGAGTCCAGAATGAATGGGAGCCAACGGGGTTTTATCCTCAGAATCCACTTTTCTCACGATGTAATTTTTTGTCAAGTAATTTGAAAGTTGCTATCAAAAGGTGGGGCTAAGATAATAAACTCAGCAGAATATTGCATTTTTTAAGGTCACGTATCTGTTCTAAAAAGGCGTTAAAAACATGCGATGACGTCACACACTGTAATACTGTCAGAGGTAGGCCTACTGCTTTACGGCAGTTTCTAAAGCACTTCAGCTGAATATTGCATTTTTTAAGGTCACGTATCCTTTTACCCCGCAACGATAACACCAGCTGTTGGAGGTAAGGCTTTTTTGCCCTAGTTACAGAGTTTTAGTGAGCTAATGTAAAAAAAAGAAATGCGCAAATGTTTTACATATGTATGTTACTTACAGAGAGTGTTTTTTCTAATCCTCACTAGTGCCGATGATAAAGCTTTTTTTTTTTGTAACGATTATGAGCCATTTCTTTCTCCTAAAATAGAAACCTGGATTAGAATCATAATTTTAAGACTGCATCAATTTAGTTTACATCAGTAAACAATCTGCTAGAGAGCAGTGTTCTGTTGTTCTCCTCATGCCTCTTCCTTTCTTGATCTCTACAGTCGGACCTTGATGCTGTGACAACGGACAAGTCTTCTTCCTCTGTCCTTTTCCCCTGCCTCTGTTCAGTAGGCCTATGTTCAGTGTTGTTAAAGGCACCCAGTGCAACTTTCGAGGCTTACAAATAAACATTCAATTTCTAGTCTTTTTTACACATAGTAAGTTTCAAAAACTCCATACCATTACATACCGACATTCAAGCTGCAAAGATGAGACGTCGTTGAGTGGTGAGAACTGATAGAAAATCGATAACAACAACAATGCCGCCATTTTCTTTATTTTTTGTAACCTACAATAAATAAAGCAGGCTTCCAGTCAATGGAAAAATGGCTTCTCCCCACCGGCGATTGTTGTTGTTTACGATTTTCTATCAGTTCTCACCACACAACGACGTCTCATCTTTGCTCCTTGAATGTCGATATGTAATGGTATGGAGTTATTGAAACTTACTACGTGTAAAAAAGACTAGAAATTGAATGTTTATTTTTCATTGAATGTTTACATAAAGTTGCACTGGGTGCCTTTAAATCATTTCTTTCTTTTTTATTAGTTACTGTTCTTATTGTGTTCTTGTTAGTGTGATGTTTGAATAAACTTGCCTGTTGCAATGTTGGTATAATGTTTGTATAATTACTGTTATACAACTGTTACTGTTTCAATGTGACCCAGACCATATTTCTCATTTAACAAACATGTGTAGCTTATAATGCGTTGCATGGCAGAGCAATTACGGTATATTCAATGGCTTAAAAAAAAAACATCTGTAAAGATCAGTGAATGCATAGAAATCAATGACAAGTGGTGTAGATGGTTTTCCCTCTGTGCAAGGTCATTACAAGTCCTACAAAAAAATAACGACTGTAATAGCAGATGTTGAAGTTGTTAAATCGTTAACTAACCATTTGTATGGAACAATCGGTTAAGGTAAGTTAAGTGCTTGAGTCTCGACACTTTAGAGAATGTCTAGCGCGCAACTTGAATAAGCCATGTGCGATATTACCCGGGCTCCAGCGCAACTTTCCTTACCAGGTGAAGCCTCAGGTAGCTAGGACCATTCATACAGGAGCAAGCAAGAACGTTACCTTTTTCTGTCCTTGGTAAACGAAAAGACGGACAATACGTTTCCACTGTAAGTGCAGTTTATCATTGCACATTTACGAGGCATTTCTTTTTTAAACTATCTTTATTTTCGAAAAATAGACAATGACAGATTAAATGATATTGAGCGGGATATTGACTGTATTATTTAAGGTGGTCATACCGTACCTACCATGTATATAACACATTGAACATTGAACACAAGAAATGGAAGAAATTCCATTTATGCCCATGTACTTTCACCATACATACTATCTAAAAAATAAAAGGACCTGCAAGAAAATATAAATACAGTACTCAAAAATGGAGTTAACACGTTTCTGATTGCTCTTCAGCTTCAGATGCCGTAAGAGGGGTCTCCGGTCGTAATCAGTCGCAAGTCCGTCCCTGACCAATCAGCATTCATTAGCAGAATGCTAGCGTGTATGGCCAACAACGGCCCAAACTGTAAGAAATCGAAAGGACATAAGTACTCACTCATTTGACTTTTGAACCATAATCTATATTGAACTTGCGGAATCTACAATAAAATTTGCGATATTTCAATGACAAGCAGGTGAAAGAGGCATAATTAGCCGTTTAGCCCCATAGACTCCCATTCAATCTGGACTCGCCCGCGATCACCCCCAGTGGATGTCTCATGCAACTACAACCAAAATCGGTACAATGGGGCGTATAGGGAGTGCCCTCTGGCTCTTCGTAGACGGGCTCTGCTCATATTAGACATTCTCTGAGCGCTTCCCTTTTCCCGCAACGATAACACCAGCTGTTGGAGGTAAGGCTTTTTTTTGCTTAATACCGTAGTTTTAGTGAGCTAATGTAAAAAAATAATAATAAATGCGCCAATGTTTTACATATGTATGTTACTTGCAGAGAGTGTTTTTTCTAATCCTCACTAGTGCCGATGATAAAGCTTTTTTTTTTAGTAACGATTATGAGCCATTTCTTTCTCCTAAAATAGAAACCTGGATTAGAATCATAATTTTAAGACTGCATCAATTTAGTTTACATCAGTAAACAATCTGCTAGAGAGCAGTGTTCTGTTGTACTCCTCCTCATGCCTCTTCCTTTCTTGATCTCTACAGTTGGACCTTGATGCTGTGACAACGGACAAGTCTTCTTCCTCTGTCCTTTTCCCCTGCCTCTGTTCAGTATGTTCAGTGTTGTTAAATCATTTCTCATTTTTTTTATTAGTTACTGTTCTTATGGTGTTCTTGTTAGTGCGATGTTCGAATAAACTCGCCTGTTGCAATGTTGGTATAATGTTTTTAAAATTACTGTTATACAACTGTTACTGTTTCAATGTGAACCAGACCATATTTCTCATTTAACAAACATGTGTAGTTTATAATGTGTTGCAGGGCAGAGCAATTGTATTCAATGGCTTAAAACAAACCCATCTGTAAAGATCAGTGAATGCATAGAAATCGATGACAAGTGGTGTAGATAGTTTTCCCTCTGTGCAAGGTCATTAGCCCAAGTCTTCTTTTAGCTAATTTATCAGCAATTTCATTGCCATATATTCCATGGTGGGCTGGAATCCAACAGAACTGAATAACTAAACCAAGGCTTATAATATTTAAAAGAAGATGCTTTACCTCTATCACCAAATATTCACAAATTGAATTATCTGTTATAAAACTTTGTAGTACTGCCATAGAATCAGTACATATCACTGATCTAAGAGGTTTAGTATCTACAACCCATCTAAGAGCGGTTATTATTGTGGCCATCTCGATTGAGTATACTGATAAAGTCACCCACTCTATATCCATATCCTTTTTCAAATTCTGGAATATATATGCCAATACCACATTGTCCTTTGGGATCTGCTGTGGTTTATACTTAAAAGACAAGGTTCATTTCACCAAGTATTTCACAGTCTCTTGAAGCGATAATCCAGAGTGGGTGAAACTGACACTTTTAGGGCCAATGCCTTAAGCCTACTCTGAATTGTAATTTCAACAGTTTTCAATACTGTAACATATAATCCAGGTCCTTAATCTATATTCGATGATGCTCTTCTCTGCGTATTTGATAAATCAGTAATTATAACCTTTTTGGTAATCATTTGTGTTTATCACACTGTTCATTCATTTCACTGTTCTTCCTCTCATTCCTTTCCTTACTTCTTCTTTAGGCTACCCGTCTTTGTTTCCACTTCCCCTCTTCTGCCCCAGCCAAACAGCCAAAAAAAGTGTTTTGTTAAAATTTGGGGTGGGGGGTCTTGTAATAAAAGCTTTTTTTATTGTAACACTTGGTTCAAATCCTATTTCTTACACATGCAGCCATTTGGACACCATTCTATGATAGCTGATAACCAAGGTACACACTGTAATACTATAATCAAGAGAACATACAGGCAGTTCAAATAAAAAGAGATGGAACTTTATTGATCTGGAAACTTCATAAATATGTAGGATTGCTCCATATAATACCATCGTAACATAGTAAACGTATGTAGGCCTAGAAAAATACAGTGCAATGTTATTGCTTAAGAAACAGATTCCTTCCAACTAACTATTTACGAAAAATGCAATCAATAATTTATATAAAAGTAAATGTTTACATATCGACCAGCAACGAAGTTGGAGTAGCCTACCCAAATAATGAATTGTATACACCAACATTGTTAACTGTCATACATAGCTAACCATAACCCTGTCATACATTGCTAAACAAGCAAATGAAAATGAAATACCTACCAACGCAACTGAAATGTTAATATTAGACAATTGACAATATTATGAAAATTACGTAGGTCTCCCATAATCATTCAGGTAATCAATACGTCCGTGCCTGTTGCAGCTATTTCAATGATATGTGTGTTATATATCCGTGTTCAACGCCATTCATGTTAAGTAAAAGGAAAAATCTCAGACTTCGGAAGTTAATGGAGTTAATGGAAGTTAATTCGGAATTTAATTCGGAATTTAATTTAATTCGGAAGTTAATGGAGCCGTGCACTTCGAAATAGGTCCATAGCAAGGAGCCGTTTGTTTCAGTACGACTCCTTTCAGCTGCCCACCCAGCAAAAAATAAATACATAAAACTGCTAATAAAACGCTTGAGGAGGCGTTTTGAAAAGAAAAAACTTATATTTTTTTAGAACATGGTAGAAATATAATTATGAGCCTTTGATTGATATCCAGACATTTTTTGCGGAGACACAATCCTGTTCCCCACTTGTATTGGAGTGGACGGCAATATCTACTTCTGGGCCACATGAAATGATGGACCCCCGTCCACAGCCATCTTAAACAGCTGCAATACCAGGCTTGGCCTCTGAGCACTGGTGGATTGCGGAAGTATGCACTGCTCCTGGGAGCCTGGACAGGACGCGTCCTTGCTAGTCGCGTCCTATGGAGATGAGACTAGAGTGCTAGCTCGAGTGCTTCCTAGCGTTTGTAACGTTCAGACTTTGGAACGACTTGGTAGTGTGGAAGCGCTTCCGCTTCCGCTTTTTAATACTGCGTATCCGCTTGTAAACACATGAATAAAACGCTTATGAATAAAACATGGCAGCAATCAAGCTGATCGATATTTATTTGACTTTTGTCTGTTATGAATGCGGTCATGTCTCCTTCGCATGGAGCCTCTTTGGGGAAGTCACAAAAGCTTTGTTGCGGTTGATCGAATCGTCTTAATTCATGCATCACATTTACAGTACGGTTGATTACTATTATACAGGGGGAAAAAGACAAAGAAAGATGATAAACATGTATTTATTTGGATATATCATTTAACGGATCTGATTCATTCATTCATATATGCCTACAATCTACCAGTGTTTTTGAACACATAAGTATATCATATAAAATACAATTATATACGTTCATTCAAAATTACAAACATTGCAAATGATCGGTTGTGCATTAATTTTACAACATAGTGGCACTATCCCTTCCACCGGTAAACAAATGTTTGTGCGCCACCCTAAGGCGCACAAAAGCCTCCGTTTGCTGCATGGGCAGACCCTAAAAAAAACCGATTCAACACAAACATAAATAGGTATACATAAATAATGCAATCTTGTGAGCGAGTAGTTTAAAAGTTTAAAATAGTTTAAAAAAGAAATGCCTCGTAAATGTGCAATGATAAACTGCACTAACAGTGGAAACGGATTGTCCGTCTTTTCGTTTCCCAAGGACAGAAAAAGGTAACGTTCTTGCTTGCTCCTGTATGAATGGTCCTAGGCTACCTGAGGCTTCACCTGGTAAGGAACGTTGCGCTGGAGCCCGGGTAATATCGCACATGGCGTATTCAAGTTGCGCGCAAGACATTCTCTAAAGCATCGAGACTCAAGCACTTAAAGGCATATTGTACGGGATCCAGTAATATGCACTTTTTAATATGTTGTTGAAATTGGTTTTTACATCCTGACAGCAATAAATAACTTATGGGCAATGAAAAAGAAGCGAAAAAATAACGAATTCTGTATCTGCTATAAACCCCTGCGTTCACACCAAAAGATACAAAAAGTTGACGCGCGTCACGATCCCATTCAAAGTGAATGTAGAGACGCGTTGCTGCTTTGCTGCCGCAGCATTTGCTGCCGAGAAAACCGGCAGCAAAATTTGATTTGCGGCGCGTCAAAATCTGATTTGCAGCGCGGCATGCCCGTGCCCGCTGCCGGGCACGGGCGGCGGGCACGTTCACGTATTTTGCGGCGCGTCAAATGCTGCTCGAGTTGAAATATTTCAACTTTTCGGCAGCAAACGCGTGATGACAGCCAATCAGCGTTCAACAGCGTTGCCACGGAGGCGTTGCCACTGAGTGACATGCCGTAACAGCCAAACAGTGTTACTCCCTTGGAGTGACCTAGAGTTCACTACCGTTACATTTATTTAGTAACTCGAAAAACCCCACAAATAAGCATTCTGTAGTGTAGTTGTGTTTACACTTAAACTAAACTATAGTAGTATGTGTATGTATAAGTATGCTAAAGGGCTAGCATAACAACCCCAAACAAAACCCAGTTGGGTGCCAGGCAGCACCAGCCTTCCAGGCTCCGAATGGTCTCATGAACCCATAAACGACGGGCATTCCGACGTCTCTCCCTCTTCCACAATAGGTAAAGACATGCAATGCTCGTAATGTCGGTTGTGAATGAATTCAAAAGCACCTCGAAACTTCCCGCGCTGCAAAACTGCGGCGCAGCAAAACGTTTGCAACGCGTCAAAACCTTTGCAGCGCGTCAAAACCTTTGCTGCGCCGCAAAACTTTTGCTGCGGCGCAAAACTTGATTTGCCGCGCCGCAAAACCTCGGCGTCAACGCGTTCGGGCAGCAAATGCATCTTTTGGTGTGAACGCAGGGATGCTTACCAATCGGAGACACTGTGCCCGGATCTAAAGAACCAATCACAAGCCTGCGCGTTCTCTCCCCTCTGTGTACGAGCCTGAGCCGGCCTGAGCGCGTTCACGGAGGGCAAAGAAAGCGTTGTTGTCATAGTAGTTCATGACAGTGGACTAGACCTAGTGAGCCTACAACGTTAACACAATGGAAGAGAAACAACTGAAGTTACCACTGCCACCGTTACGCCCCGTGCCCACTACATGCGTCCGTTGCGTGATCCCCATTGACTTTAATGGGGACGGACGCGCAATGCATTGTGGATCCGTACGTTCCGTTGGAGCCTTCGGCTCAGTCAAGAAGTTGAAATATGTTCAACTTTTTCGGCAGCGACGGATCCGTCATCCAATCAGATCGCGTCTGCAAATTTAAGCACTGTGACGCGACTCGGGCTCTGACGATACTGGAAAGCGGGAAAGCGGGTCATCTTGCATCGCAACAAGCAGGAAGTAGCAGGAAGTAGCGGGAAGAACCCGGCGAAGCGATTAGATTGGCTGACGGATGCCTCTGCAAAGACTACTCCCCCATCAGTCAGCCACGTCTTCCCACATCAGTCAACGGACGCATGTAGTGGGCACGGGGCGTTACTTGCCCCGGTTCATCCTTTTAAAAAGGCAAGAAAAAGAAAGACAGAAACTGAAAAGGCAGCAACAAAAAAGAAGTTGGAGACTGCTCGAGGAAAAACAAGAATAAATATTGGATTAGCTTTTCAGCGATGGCGACAGCTGAGGGAGTTGAATGGCCTGAAAAGTGACACAATGGTTGCCGTTGAAGTAAGCCGTAAGCAGCAGCAGCGCTCGTGCACGGCTCTGTGTCGAGGGGTGGGGGCAGGGAGTCCTGAAGGGTGGGGGAGGAGTTAAACGAAACTCCGAAGAGAAGCTAATTTCAAATCATGCTAGCTCTCTCACGTACAGTATAGCTTTAAGTATATATATATATTTTTTTTTTTTGTTAGTTTGTTTTATTTTGTTTCGTTAGTTTGGTTTTTTCTTTGAATTTATTTTTATGATTTAAAGTATCATTTGCCAACGTCCTTGTCACACACTCCTGTGTAGTAGTCCAGTAGGTGGCGGTATATGGAGGGAAAAACTTTAATCCCCACTAAACAAGAAGAAGAAGATCTCTGCATCCGGTACGTCACGGACTAGGCCTCGTGTCTTGGCCCCATAACGCGGAAGCAAATCGCTCCGTATGTTACCCTGCGATACTGAGCAGTTTGTATAGGAATGAATGGGCGGCCATTTTCCAGTCTGTGGTCCATCCTTTATTATGTCCATGGTCCTAGCAAGGCTGCAGCCTTCACTTTGGGAAACAGCCATGGTCGCGCAGTGGCGAAGTCACGCCCCTTCCGGTAGAGCCCATGGGACCTATGAGATCGAAAAATATGTATGGGTTTCAATGGAGAGAAAGTAATTATCTTCTGGTCCCAGTCTTTTTATGCCCCGGATTACACCTATGTTGTTTGTGGATTTAAATAACAATTTTTTCATGCCAAGAGTTTGACCGTTTATTGTGCAATTGTTCAGTTAAAGGCTGTAGAGAAAACACAATGAGAAGGACTACATCTCGTATGTGCCGTCACGTTCCCTGCGACTGGGGTGGACAAGACCGACAATCTCCCCATCGGCAAAACTGAAACTCTCAACATGCCCCAACTTATAATGGTTTTCACCTCTTTTGATGCTTTTATCCTTCCCTTGGAAAAAACCTAACATTATCAAACTTCTTCATGAAAATGTTTAGTTTTCTTTGCATGAAAAATTATAATTTAAATCCACAAACAACATATATGTCATCCGGGGCACATAAAGACTGGGACCAGTGCCGTGTTCCAATACCCGTACTTCCATGAGTATACTTAAAGGAAGTATACTATCCGCACTATCTACTACGTTATTTTCTCAGATGTGAGTGCTGTTCCAAATCGAGTACTCCGTGGGGCACTAACCGGAAATTACGATCACGACTGCCGCCGTGGCTCCTCCCCCGCAATAAACATCCCGCTTTGAACGGTGAACTCTTTACGCCTAGCAGCTATAAAAACTACAAAATGAGTCTATTAATGCAGGCTATGTGGAAAATGCGCCGACTTTGGCTCAGCCTGGCTCCGCCTTTTCCGCTACGTAGCTAAGATGGCTGCCGTTGAGTACGGGGAGTGTCCTTCGATCCACACTTCAGGATTAGCCTGTTTTGAGTACGTCATCCGGGTCCTTGAAGTATACTTCTTTTCGCCGGATCTGAATTGGAACGTACTGCGTACTCAAATTTTGGCTAGTAAGTACGGACAGTACGGGTATTGGAACACGGCACAGGAATTAATTTTTAACCTCCATTGAAACCCATTCATATTTTCCGATCTCAAAGGTCCCATGGGCTCTACCGGAAGGGGCGTGACTTCGCCACAGACAATAGCGTCGTCTTGTTGTTTACCTTCCTAATTTCCGGATTTCCCTATGGTCTCCGCGGTAATCGTCACAACGCTTTGAACTGTGTAGTGATGGGAATTTAGGCTCTTTTTAGTGATCCGGATCTCTTGGAACGGTGTGGGTGTCAGGTTGACTCGGCTGCCAGATCGACTCGGGGTCCTAGATTAGTGTTGGCTCGTTCGTTCGCGAACCAGTTCGAATGATCGAGTCTTTAGGATGAACGAACTGAACCGGTTCGTCTCTCTCGTTCGTTCGGTCGTCTCGTTCACCATTCGATTCACCGGAAACTCGACTGAACGAACAAACTGACGAACGATTCGCGAACGACTCCTCGTGGCGAACTGAATCACGCGAACTGGGTCACGGAAACGAATCATTGAATCCACCACTATCCTAGATGCGCAATAATGACGCACTTCTTGTAAACGCTGTCTTTTAAATGCGCATGCGCGTTTCATTCATCCCCATGTTATTCCCAAGTATTAACGATCTCCTTTTGTTTTCTAATCTATGAATAATAATCGAATGGACAAATTATTGTTGCATATACTTGGGTTATATATAAAAGAGGAATCGGTTAACTCCATTCACTGAACGGGGCGATCCACTTTATTTCCAGCGCTCCCAACACAGAGTCAAAACAGCGACCCACACGCAGACACTTCCGTTCTCCTCCTCAGAATAAGAGTCCCTAACAGGAACTGGGTTACATATGTATTTATCAGTGCTTTTAGACGTGTTTCCAATGGCTTTGTTTATGCAAAAGAACGGGCTGCATTCAATGAAAATCAAAACCAAAACGGATTGAGCCTTCTTTTTATGTCCATGATTGAGTCCTGTTTAGTAGTAGTAGTAGATTTTTATTTAACATGGATGTGACAATATCATTGGACGAAACCAGATGCATTGTTTTCAGTGTGTTAGCATAAATGCTAGTTTTCAACACCTGTCCACCGGAGGCTTTTAAAAACATTAAATAAATAAATAAAATAAAACAATAATAATAAAAATAAACAAAACAGAAACAAGATGAAATACTAACCCTATAATATACATAAGCAAAGGCAGCATGATCAGACAATTAACCAGTTGTAAATGGTGAAACGGAAACAGTTTAGATTTAGTTTGACCTTCTTTGCAACATACTTAATCTGCTTAACAAATTTTAAATTCTTATCCAGGATGATGCCCAAATATTTTACTTCATTTACTGATTAAATTAATTCATTTTTGATCAGTACCTCAAAAACATCGCTGATAGGCCTATTACGGATGGAGAACCACATAGAGAAGGTTTTCTTCACATTAATGGTCAACTGAGATAGCTCAAGCCATTTTGAAATGCTGAGTAATGCTTGTGTCAGGTGCTCACCTGCTAAGCTTGGTGTTTTACTGGACACGTGGATAACAGTGTCATCAGCATACATTTGACAGTTGGACCCCGGACAGCAGTTTGGTAGGTCATTGATATACATAGAAAACAACAGTGGACCAAGTACAGACCCTTGCGATACTCCAAGTACATACCCTTGCGGTTTATAAACAACTCTTCCGGGTTTTGTCAGTTGGTTTGTGTCGATAAGTCAAGTGTCGATACGTCATCTGTAAGCGCAGGACCCCAAGCCGATCTGGCAGCCGAGTCAATCCGGTACACACAACGGCTCACCAACAAGAGCTGGCTCTTTCGGCTCCCAAACGGCTCTTGATATTATCGCTTACGTATACCTTTTATAATGGTGCCATGTCGTAATTCCGACGGTCATACAGTCTTGGAATCATTTTTTGAGAGTGTTTTCCTGCTTGGAGGAACATACATAGGATTGAGAGCCTGTGTGAAACTTCTGAATCCCTTGTCCTCCACAATTGAGAACGGTTGGAAATCACTTGCAATCAGGGCTTGTTGCATTGTCCTGCGTTACGGTGACGGTTTCGGTGCGCCCTAGCAGTTGCTCCCGTGCCCCCTCCCTTCTACTTGTATTTCATATATTTGAATTGACTAATTAAGGGCGCCCGCCAAACGCATTTGGCAGGCGAACACCTAGGTTGCCTATGCCGAGCGCCGGCCCTGCCTGTCAGTCACAGGCAACGTTTGTCACGCATCGAAATCCCCCGCCCCTTGCTGCTTGTTCTCATGATCGGTTGCTGGCTGCCATGCATGCGCCGTGACACGCATAGCACGCGTAGAATGAATGCATGTAGCACCCGTAGCGCGGGAGAAAAGAAAAGACACCGGCTCGTGTTCGGGAGCCGACTCCAATCGTTCAC
This sequence comes from Gadus chalcogrammus, assembly GCF_026213295.1. Classification (NCBI taxonomy): domain Eukaryota; kingdom Metazoa; phylum Chordata; class Actinopteri; order Gadiformes; family Gadidae; genus Gadus; species Gadus chalcogrammus. The sequence goes on from NC_079431.1 coordinate 18,142,417, forward strand.
TTAAAAGAGCCGGCTCTTTGAGCCGACTCGTTCGCAAAATACCCATCACTAGAACTGTGGGCAATTCCCTTAGTTGAGGTCTGCACTGATGCTGACTGAGGGAAAGGGCTCGGTAAGGGTGGACTCAAACCCTCACGCCCTTTGGAATTCGACATTGGGACAGCCCTAAAGCCTTACTAATTTCGTGAGAACGCGCAATAAAGTCTGTGAGTCCGGACATTGGGATTGGGCCATAATCAACCTCAACTATTTGTGCTTCCTCAACGCCTAATGAATCACATGTAAATGCCAACACGTAAAGTAAGAAGTGCACCCAAGTATAGGCCAATAGCTAATCTAAAATAACATATACTCGAGGTTCCCCAGATTCTGGAAGACCGTGATCACTCTCGCAGCAAAATGCATACAACACTGCCCTTATTATGTAGAAATAGTCATATCAAATTAAACATGAGAAACTCTGCCACAAGCACACATGAGTCATTTTTACACACACCAAACACAACCCAAACACCAAGCATATTAATTAGGCAAATTAGACAATTAAAAATAAGCTGGAGCTAAAGAGGTTAACAATCAGTGGCGCTGCTAGAGATTTCGGGCCCTATGAAAGAATATCATGTTGGGCCCCCACCCTCCAACCTAAACCACCCATCGGCGTAGAAAAAACATTTGATGACCTGTAGATAATAGACTGGCGACTCAATGGGGTTTTTCAATAGGCACTTTTTGCCATACAGTGCCACACTGATTTGCGTTATCACTACCAATTTAGGCATGCCGTACCATACCGCACCCAAGATGGTCCAGGGAGCCAAAGTGAGCCCACCCCGCCCTCAAGTGGGCCCTGGTTGTCTCTCGGATTGTAGGAATATAGACCTATTCAAATACAATAATCTTTGCATTCTTGGGTATGAGACGCATTGCCATGCACTAAGAGTAAGGGTTCTGGACAGCTTTATTATTCATTTTTTGTTTGTTCCTATAACTGTAAAACACTAATTATAGGGTAATAAGGATTTAAAAGAAGCACATCATTGTGAGGTTAGTTGACAAGCAAAATTGCTTGTTGAAATAGGATATAATTCGTTCCGATTAGTCAAAAGACTGGACATTTGAAAATATTTCACACTATTAGATTGCTGATATCAATATTCAGCGTTTTTTTCCTCTTTTGGCAGCCTGGTGAATATGTGTGAAACATTGTCAATTGTGTTATCAGGGCGCTGTTTACACTGTTCTCATCAAGCTTTAGAGTTTAGGAAGCAAGAAAGAATATATTGAACATATTGAACATCAAACTGAATCCATCATCTCGGATATCAGTGTGTGTCGCTGTCCGTCGGAAACCATCCAAATATATTAAGGGCCCTATTTTAACGGTCTGAAACGCAAGTGAGGAGCGCCAAGCGCAAGTAGCTTTATGGGCGGTTCTATGGCAATGTCGCTAGTTTACCGGCGCGAAAAATGACTCTTGCGCCCGGCGCAAATCTAAAAAGGGTTGGTCTGAAGTAGCCTAATTACCCGTAGGTGTGGTTTGGGCATAACGTGCCATAAACCAATGAGAGTGCCAACTCCCATCCCCTTTAAGAGCCATGAGCGAATTTGAACCTGACGAGTTGATATTTTATCAGCGCGTCTGCAGTCTCCGATGAGACAGATGCACATGAATTTCAAACTTCAAATGGCTCCGTTTATGGCCAAATAATATGGCTTAATTCACGCATGGAATAAGGTTTTCTTCCACAACTTAAAATACTGAGTCCTATTTAATGTGGTTCTATTTAATGATATTTAATTATATGCGCAATACATTATAAACATTGTTTCTTATTAGTATTGTATGCATTATCGGGTAACCCTTCCTTTTACAGTCCCCTAATTACTAGGTATTTACCCGGTACATACATGGTAAATTATAGTGTATTACTGGGTAATTACCACTGGTAATAAGAAGGTAAATACAGAGGTAGTTACCCGGTAAATAAATGGTAAATCGTAGTGTATTACTGGGTAATTACCACTGGTAATAAGAAGGTAAATACAGAGGTAGTTACCCGGTAAATACATGGTAAATCATAGTGTATTACTGGGTAATTACCACTCGTAATAAGAAGGTAAATACAGAGGAATTATCCGGTAAATTATAGTGTATTACTGTGTAATTACCACTGGTAATAAGAAGGTAAATACAGAGGAATTACAGCTGATGTACCAAGTAAAACCTCCACTATTACCCATCAACTCAACTAAGTAGCGTGTAGTTGTAACTGATTTAGGTTGGTAATAACTCCGATATTGTGTACTTCCTCGGAAATTAGGCAAGCAATTCTTAGAAACACCTATTATCCAAGGTTTATGTCGGTAACAGCCCAAATTTAATGATGTATCTAGAAATTAGCATAGTACTTTCCTATAAAATACTTTTTCTTAGTTATTATTCATAGCTACACCCATTTAGAAAGGGTTTATTCAGTTTACCACTATGGAATTACTTACCTGGTAACAACCTCTGCAGGAAGTTTTTCTCTAGTGTCATGGTACATCTTCTTAAATACTGGGTACAAAGCCGTTTGTTTCCATGGTATTACCAGGTTCTTACCATATCATTTATAATAGATACATTCCATTGTCCATGCAGTCAACACAAACTTGTACCATGTACGTTCTGCGACGTTACCAAGTAAAACACGACAATTTACCCAGTAAGTAAGCTGAAACTGTACTGTAAAAGGAAGCCTCGTTTGTTTCCATGGTATTACCAGGTTCTTACCATATAATTTGTAATACATTATTCCCTTTTCCATGCAGTCAACACAAACTTGTACCATGTACGTTCTGCGACGTTACCAAGTAAAACACGACAATTTACCCAGTAATTAAGCTGAAACTGTACTGTAAAAGGAAGCCTTGTTTGTTTCCATGGTATTACCAGGTTCTTACCATATAATTTGTAATACATTATTCCCTTTTCCATGCAGTCAACCCAAACTTGTACCATGTACGTTCTGCGAAGTTACCAAGTAAAACACGACAATTTACCCAGTAAGTAAGCTGAAACTGTACTGTAAAAGGAAGCCTCGTTTGTTTCCATGGTATTACCAGGTTCTTACCATATAATTTGTAATACATTATTCCCTTTTCCATGCAGTCAACACAAACTTGTACCATGTACGTTCTGCGACGTTACCAAGTAAAACATTACAATTTACCCAGTAATTAAGCTGAAACTGTACTGTAAAAGGAAGCCTTGTTTGTTTCCATGGTATTACCAGGTTCTTACCATATAATTTGTAATACATTATTCCCTTTTCCATGCAGTCAACAAACTTGTACCATGTATGTTCTGCGACGTTACCAAGTAAAACACGACAATTTACCCAGTAAGTAAGCTGAAACTGTACTGTAAAAGGAAGCCTCGTTTGTTTCCATGGTATTACCAGGTTCTTACCATATAATTTGTAATACATTATTCCCTTTTCCATGCAGTCAACACAAACTTGTACCATGTACGTTCTGCGACGTTACCAAGTAAAACACGACAATTTACCCAGTAATTAAGCTGAAACTGTACTGTAAAAGGAAGCCTCGTTTGTTTCCATGGTATTACCAGGTTCTTACCATATAATTTGTAATACATTATTCCCTTTTCCATGCAGTCAACACAAACTTGTACCATGTACGTTCTGCGACGTTACCAAGTAAAACACGACAATTTACCCAGTAATTAAGCTGAAACTGTACTGTAAAAGGAAGCCTCGTTTGTTTCCATGGTATTACCAGGCTCTTACCATACAAGTTGTAACTGGTTATTCCCTTTTCCATGCAATCAACACAAACCATATATGTTCTGCAACATCGTTCACCAGTAGTTAAGCACTTTAATTGTTGTTATAAAACCCCAAACCACTGTTGATGAAAGACATATTAAAATTAAACAAAATCAAAGGCTTATCTTTCAAACAATGCATATCTCACAAACAGGCACTGAACACTGAAGAAATCGGACAAACAAAAGAGCCGTCCACATCAACTCAATTTAAATGTTACTGATGGTGTTTTTATAAAACACATGACAGTGTTATGGCAAGTGACCACAAGGAAGACTGCTTCAACCTCTACAATTTGAATAAGTGGTGAATGCCATGCAGCTATCTGCCTATGGGAGCATCTTCGTGGTCATTCGCAAACCAATGAGTCCACTCGATGAATGAGAGATGACTCTTTAGTGTCTTCTCTGTGAGGTATCCCTGCAGTCTCCACATCTGGGATTTGAAGGCTGACCAAGACCTGACCAGGTACCTCCAAATCTCCCCTTCAAGAATCAGAAGACAAGAAAATAAACATTAGGACTGTCAATTAATGAACATTTCTAGAACATGTAGAAGTCAAGGATTATTTTGTTTATCAGTTAAGAAAGGATGCTGGTCCTCTGGCCATTGTGTTTGGTCATATTGAAAAGAGAAAAAGGCATAGCCATAAATACAGTTAATAGGACGGGAGGGGACAGGCAGTTAGCTCCGGTTAGCCCTTTAGCATCGAGCTAGCGGAGCTTCTGTCATTCAAATAACTCGGACATGTTGTTTAAAACCTATAGCACCCAATTTATTAAAATATCCGGATTTAATCGGGCTCTCTCCCATAAGTACAGTTAATAGGACGGGAAGAGACAGGCTCTGTTAGCCCCGGTTAGCGCGATGCTAAAGAGCAGCTCTACCGGAGCATGCCACCTCAACAGGTGCAAGTTAGCCTCCGGTTTGATATTCGCCGGATATTCGGTTTACCACCCAATCGGATTCATCAACATAAGTGCAATACATTACGGGCTTAGTATGTTGAGGACGGTTTAGGACACCGTATCGCGGAAAATCACAAACACATGTTGTCGCCATCGATGTCTGTGCAACAACGTCATTTACGTTCTCTGGCTGCTACCTGTTTTAGGGACCGTCAACAAGTTACACTCACCGACTGGTGGCAGAGACGTTACCATGGAATTGTTTCTGGAAATAAATCATATAAAATAACATAAAAATCACAAAAAAATACATTTTGTCACCTGATTGTAGTATTAGTTGCCAATGGTGGGCTGCTACTTACTGCAGGTAACTTTGCTAATATATTGCATTATTGTTAAACGGGATGCAATTAATAATTTCAAATATAGTTTGGTCGATTTTTGTCGAATATTAAACTATTAACTGCATTATGATTAACTATATTGCAATATATTTGTGTGATTCATTTCCTGAAACAATTCCATGGTAACGTCTCTGCCAACAGTCGGTGAGTGTAATTTGTTGACGGTCCCTAAAGCAGGTAGCAGCCAGAACGTAAATGACGTTGTTGCACAGACATTGATGGCGACAACATGTGTTTGTGATTTTTCGCGATACGGTGTCCTAAACCGTCCTCAACATACTAAGCCCGTAATGTATAGCACTTATGTTGATGAATCCGATTGGGTGGTAAACCGAATATCAAACCGGAGGCTAACTTGCACCTGTTGAGGTGGCATGCTCCGGTAGAGCTGCTCTTTAGCATCGCGCTAACTGGGGCTAACAGAGCCTGTCTCTTCCCGTCCTATTAACTGTACTTATGGGAGAGAGCCCGATTAAATCCGGATATTTTAATAAATTGGGTGTTATAGGTTTTAGACAACATGTCCGAGTTATTTGAATGACAGAAGCTCCGCTAGCTCGATGCTAAAGGGCTAACCGGAGCTAACGGCCTGTCCCCTCCCGTCCTATTAACTGTATTTATGGCTATGCCTTTTTCTCTTTTCAATATGACCAAACACAATGGCCAGAGGACCAGCATCCTTTCTTAACTGATAAACAAAATAATCCTTGACTTCTACATGTTCTAGAAATGTTCATTAATTGACAGTCCTAATGTTTATTTTCTTGTCTTCTGATTCTTGAAGGGGAGATTTGGAGGTACCTGGTCAGGTCTTGGTCAGCCTTCAAATCCCAGATGTGGAGACTGCAGGGATACCTCACAGAGAAGACACTAAAGAGTCATCTCTCATTCATCGAGTGGACTCATTGGTTTGCGAATGACCACGAAGATGCTCCCATAGGCAGATTGCTGCATGGCATTCACCACTTATTCAAATTGTAGAGGTTGAAGCAGTCTTCCTTGTGGTCACTTGCCATAACACTGTCATGTGTTTTATGAAAACACCATCAGTAACATCTAAATTGAGTTGATGTGGACGGCTCTTCTTTTTGCCAATTTCTTCAGTGTTCAGTGCCTGTTTGTGAGATATGCATTTGTTTGAAAGATAAGCCCTTGATTTTGTTTAATTTTAATATGTCTTTCATCAACAGTGGTTTGGGGTTTTATAATAACAATTAAAGTGCTTAACTACTGGTGAACGATGTTGCAGAACATATATGGTTTGTGTTGATTGCATGGAAAAGGGAATAACCAGTTACAATTTATATGGTAAGAGCCTGGTAATACCATGGAAACAAACGAGGCTTCCTTTTACAGTACAGTTTCAGCTTAATTACTGGGTAAATTGTCGTGTTTTACTTGGTAACGTCGCAGAACGTACATGGTACAAGTTTGTGTTGACTGCATGGAAAAGGGAATAATGTATTACAAATTATATGGTAAGAACCTGGTAATACCATGGAAACAAACAAGGCTTCCTTTTACAGTACAGTTTCAGCTTAATTACTGGGTAAATTGTCGTGTTTTACTTGGTAACGTCGCAGAACGTACATGGTACAAGTTTGTGTTGACTGCATGGAAAAGGGAATTATGTATTACAAATTATATGGTTAGAACCTGGTAATACCATGGAAACAAACAAGGCTTCCTTTTACAGTACAGTTTCAGCTTAATTACTGGGTAAATTGGTGTGTTTTACTTGGTAACGTCGCAGAACGTACATGGTACAAGTTTGTGTTGACTGCATGGAAAAGGGAATAATGTATTACAAATTATATGGTAAGAACCTGGTAATACCATGGAAACAAACAAGGCTTCCTTTTACAGTACAGTTTCAGCTTAATTACTGGGTAAATTGTCGTGTTTTACTTGGTAACGTCGCAGAACGTACATGGTACAAGTTTGTGTTGACTGCATGGAAAAGGGAATTATGTATTACAAATTATATGGTAAGAACCTGGTAATACCATGGAAACAAACGAGGCTTCCTTTTACAGTACAGTTTCAGCTTAATTACTGGATAAATTGGTGTGTTTTACTTGGTAACGTTGCAGAACGTACATGGTACAAGTTTGTGTTGACTGCATGGAAAAGGGAATAATGTATTACAAATTATATGGTAAGAACCTGGTAATACCATGGAAACAAACGAGGCTTCCTTTTACAGTACAGTTTCAGCTTAATTACTGGGTAAATTGTCGTGTTTTACTTGGTAACGTCGCAGAACGTACATGGTACAAGTTTGTGTTGACTGCATGGACAATGGAATGTATCTATTATAAATGATATGGTAAGAACCTGGTAATACCATGGAAACAAACGGCTTCGTACCCAGTATTTAAGAAGATGTACCATGACACTAGAGGAAAACTTCCTGCAGAGGTTGTTACCAGGTAAGTAATTCCATAGTGGTAAATTGAATAAACCCTTTCTAAATGGGTGTAGCTATGAATAATAACTAAGAAAAAGTATTTTATTGGAAAGTACTATGCTAATTTCTAGATAGTACATCATTAAATTTGGGCTGTTACCAACATAAACCTTGGATAATAGGTTTTTCTAAGAATTGGTTGCCTAATTTCCTAGGAAGTGCACAATATCAGAGTTATTACCAACCTAAAACAGTTACAACTACACGCTACTTAGTTGAGTTGATGGGTAATAGTGGAGGTTTTACTTGGTACATCAGCTGTAATTCCTCTGTATTTACCTTCTTATTACCAGTGGTAATTACACAGTAATACACTATAATTTACCGGATAATTCCTCTGTGTTTACCTTCTTATTACCAGTGGTAATTACCCAGTAATACACTATGATTTACCATGTATTTACCGGGTAACTACCTCTGTATTTACCTTCTTATTACCAGTGGTAATTACCCAGTAATACACTATGATTTACCATGTATTTAACGGGTAACTACCTCTGTATTTACCTTCTTAATACCAATGGTAATTACCCAGTAATACACTATAATTTACCATGCATGTACCGGGTAAATACCTAGTAATTAGGGGACTGTAAAAGGAAGGGTTACCCATTATCGTTGTCGACTTGTGTTCCTAATATGCATGTGCGATGTGCCCCCCCGTTAATATACATTGCCATGGACTGTATTACGCGTTACGTGTTTAGTTTGCGTGTGTTTAAACAGATTGACGCAAACACACGTGCCCGCGCGCGTGTGGGTGTGTTACACATACACACACGCGCGCCCGCATTCATTCATTCTTTTTAACACTCACTCGCGGTAAAACAATGTTTTCTCACGATCAAATACTCATCAATCCTAAAAGTTAGGGGCATGTACACAATGTCTTTGTCAAGCAAATATGTGTTTGCTGTACAGTGTTTGCAGATGCACTGATTTAAAAGTATAACTTATTACCGCTGTATCAGCTGTTCATTCCCAAATAATTAACCAAGAATGTGTGGCTAGGTAGATGAGAGAAGCAAAGTGTATGCGCGAGGTGCACAAGCAACATTATGCATGCGCCCTTAAAATAGCATCTGAAGAACGCGCCACTTACTTTAAACCACGTATTTCCAGGTTTGTCGCGCAAGTGGTTTCTGAAGCGTCAAAATAACACCAAGGAACGTTTGCGCCAGAATACGCCTCCTCCTTTCGCCGAGCCGCCCCTTGGGGCGCAAGATCAATCCCTAATTGACCGACGCGTGGCGCAGGAGGGAAAAGAACGCTCTGCGCCAGTTGCAAACTAGCAACGACACATGCGCCAGTGATTAAGTCAATTGCGCCGGATGCAAGATAGGGCCCTATATGTGTCTTAAACAAATCATTTAGATTATATGGTAGGCTATAATAACCAACTAAATAGGCAATAAACAAGTTAGTGTTGTTGTTTCATCGACTCATGACTAGCCCATAATCAGTTAAGAGACACCTTCAAACGGGAAGTATAGTGGAAAAACGCCGCTAGTGTAGTCTAGTGTTTATAATTACCCAATACTTAAAGGCCATGTTGCAGGGTTTATTTTCCAACGAATTTGAGCAATTTGCTTGTTGTTAATAAAGATTTAAACTGTTATTTATTGTATTTAATGTTGTTAGGTGTCACAAAACAGAATGTAATACGAAAAAGTAGGTACTATTTTAGCGGTTTGCTATTGATTCCCAAATTCCCCCAGTCGGAAGGCTTGGCTGACGGATGGGGGAGCTTTCCGGGGTCGTCAGAGCCCGAGTATTGTCACACAGTGCTTAAATTTGCATACGCAATCTTTTTGACCGAGCCAAAGGCTCCAACGGAGCACAAGGATCCACAATGCATTGCGCCTCTGTCCCCATTCAAAGTCAATGGGGATCAGTCAACGGACGGATGCAGTGGGCACGAGGCATTAGGCTACTAGGTACGGATATGTTGTGTTCACTACTGCATTGAGTTACTCATACAATTATGTCAGTTGAATTTTACAGCCTCTAGGTGGCGTAGTAATGCAGACGGATAGAGGCGAGAGGAGGGGAAGAAGAATGTAATGTATGTTGATACAAGAACGGAGATAAAGGGTTGACTGGAAAGTAACGTGTTCGTGTTGGTTATTACTACACACCCAACATAACAAGTGGCGACGAGGATAAAGAAACAAAATGGCTTTATTCGGTTTACAACCGCCCTCTGTATTCCTGGAGTGCCCGGGAGAACCGAAGATTGCGTTGGAAGCTTGGAGAAAGCTATTTGACAACTACTTGCTTGCAATTTTTCGCGGAGAGGAAAAGAGCTCTGCTGATTCTCTGTGTGGGAACAGAAGGACAAAGGTTGTTCAATACCTTGCCGCTTACTGAGGATACCTATGGTGGTAGCTTGCTGGCTTTGCAAACCTTTTTCACCCCGAAAGTCAACATGGTTGCGGAGAGGTACCGTTTTCACCAAGCGTTCACTAAGAGTGGAACAAAACTTGTCTCTGCAGTCTAGAGACAGGGAAATAAGAAGGCAGAAAACCCAAAAGTGAAGTATAAGCAAAAAGGGGGTCTACGGAATGATGCCAGTCAACAATACTACAGATGTGGCTCTGCTGATCACCTTGCTAACGACCAGTCAATCCCAGCTAAAGCAGGTAAATGCAAAACATGTGGGAAGATAGGCCACTATTCCAGAGTGTGCAAATCCTCTGCTAAGTCAGTCATTCAAGTGAGTTTGCCTGAAGTGACTGTCCTCAATGTTGGCAAGAAGACTGATGTGCAAGGAAAACTAATTGGAACCTTCACTCTGGCTACATCACCTACAAGTACACATACAAGTGACATGTTAGTTGACACAGGATCTGGTGTTTCAATACTACCTGAAAAACTGTACAGAGAAAACTTAAGCACAAGTAAATTAAGCCCACCTACAGTAAAACTGTTGACATACTCAAGACAGAACCTAAAAGTATTTGGACGTCTTAAAGCGACAGTGACATACCAACAGAGGACTGCAACTCGATTTTTCCACATTGTGAAGTCTGGTACACCTCTCATTGGGATGGATCTATGTGAAAACCTCAACATAGAGATTAAAGGAGGAAAGTTGATGGAACCAACAGTGGACTGTGCCATGCTTTCACAGTCACCTAGGCCCCCTGAAACTACATCCTCTTTGGACATTGGACATGCCAAAGCCATTGTGCATAAAGTGCAGATACGCACAGATGTTAAACTAATGCAACAAAAACTCTGACGCCTGCCGCTTTCTGTGTGTGATATCGTCACTGCAGAGCTGAATGAACTGGAAAAGCAGGGAATCATAGAGGGAGTTGATTAATCTGAATGGGTTTCCCCTATTGTAGTCACTAGGAGGAAGAACGGAAAAATCTGCATGGGTGTGGATATGAGAGAACCTAACAAGGCAGTGGTCCCCGACAGCCACCCATTACCACTGATTGAGGACGTACTAGCTGAGCTGCGTGGGTCAAAGATGTACTCTACCTTGGATCTGAAAAGCGCCTACCATCAACTGGAACTGCATGAGGAGAGCAGAGTCTGACTGCTTTCATTACACATGAAGGATGTACAGATACCACAGAGTTCCTTATGGACTAAGTTCAGCCCCTGCAGCATTCCAGAAAATGATGACAAAAATACTCAGTGGGTTAAAGGGGGTGAAGTCTTACCTAGATGATGTCATAATCTATGGGCCCTCACAGGAAGAACATGACACTAACCTGAAAGCTGTAATGAAGCGTATCCAGGAAGCAGGTCTGCAGCTCAACAAAGAAAAATGCCTCTTCAGTCAGACTACACTGACATTCCTGGGCCACAGACTCTCACCTGAAGGCTTACAGCCGAGCAATGGCCATGTGACTGCAATCCTGAGTGCGCCTGCTCCTACTGATGCAGCCAACCTCCATTCATTCCTGGGCTTAAGTGCATGGTATAGCAAATTCATACCTAACTACGCCAGCCTGGTCGAGTCAATGAGAGCTCTGTTGCGGAAGAATACGACATTCAAGGGGAATGATGCAGCACAAGAGAGCTTTGATCAAGTCAAAAACATGGTGGTCAATAGCCCAGCACTAAAACTGTTTGACCCAAACAAACCAACAGTGGTCTCAACTGACGCTTCTGATTACGGACTTGGAGCTGTTTTGACACAGGTGAATGAGGCCGGAGTGGAAGACACAATCACTTTCGCCTCTCGCAGTTTATCAGATGCTGAAAGAAAGTACTCGATAGTTGAAAAAGAGGCTGTCGCATGCGTCTGGGCTGCTGAAAAGTGGTGTGTGTGTGGCTCTGGGGAGGGAAGTTCCTGTTACGCACCGATCGTCAAGCTCTAACTACACTCCTGACTAACAAGGGAGATAATTGCGCTGGACTTCGGGTAGCCCGGTGGTCTGCTTGCCTAATGGAGTTTGATTATGAGGTCCAGTACAG